>NC_082710.1:167322734-167527217 GCF_030144855.1 Hypanus sabinus | reverse complement strand
AACATTTATTCACCTCCATAGATGCTCTCTTACCTGCTGAGTTCCAGCAGCATCTCGTGTGCAGTGCGCTCAGCACAGACCCTTCGGCCCACAATATTTTGCTGTCCTTTTAACATACTCGAAGAATGATCTAACCCTTCCCTCCCATGTAGCCCTCCAATTTTTTAATCATCCACAATCCTACATCTCCTAAATGCTATTGATGTATCTACCTCTACCACCATCCATGCAACTACCTGTGTTCTTAAAAGCACAATCCACCACCACCATACTTTCCTCCGATCGCATTGTATTAGCTATTTTTGCCATAGGAAAAGGGTGCTGGCTGTCCACTCAATCTGTGTTGCTTATCGTCTTGGAGCACAAGACAGAAGAGCAAAATTAGGCCATTTGGCCCATCGAGTATGTGCCACCATTTCACCATGGCTGATCCATTTTCCCCCTCAGCCCCAGTCTCCCACCTTCTCCCCGTATCCCTTCATTCCCTGATTAATCAAGCTCTGCCTCGATGACTTGGCCTCCACGGCCATCTGTGACAATAAATCCCACGGAATCACCGCTCCCTGGCTTGTACACCTCTCACTCCAAAGAGAAAAGTGCTAAGTCACTTAACCTTGCTTCATAAGACATGCTCGCTAATCCAGGCAGCATCCTGGTAAATCTTAAACATGAGGTTTTGTAGATGCTGGAAATCCAGAGGAACACACAGAAAATGCTGGAGGAATTCTGCTGTTCAGGCAGCATCTGTGCAGAGGAATAAATCCTGATAAATTTCCTCTGCACCCTTTCTAAACCTTCAACATTCTTCCTGTAATGAGGCGACCAGAACTGAACACAATAATCCAGGAGTGGTCCAATCCAGGTCAGTCGTGTGCTGTTCATGTGGGAAATCTGGGAGACCCTAATCACACAGAGTGAGATTTAAAGAGGGACCTACCCTGCAGACGGAATGAAGGTGGCCATCCAAGATGGAGACCACATCACAAGCACTGAATGTAGACAACTGTAAGTGGATTGCTGCTTTAACTGGAGGGATGGTATGGGTCCCTAGGTAGTTGAAAAAGGGCAGGGTTTACACTTCCCGTGGTGGCATTGGAAGTGACACAGGAAAGGGAGTGGTTGCTGGAGATAGAAGAGTTGGATCAGCGCGTTGCAGACAGAATTCTGAAGGGAAGAGGGGAAAGATGTGTTAGATGATGGGATCTTGTTGAAGGTTTGGAACATACAAAGATGATTCGTTGAATGTTGAATGAGCTATAAGAGAAAAATAAATATTAGCTTTAATTTTGTTACATGGGACATTACAGGCTCTTTGGCCCACAGTGTTGTGCTGACCCTTAAACCCTGCCTCCCACCTTAAATTCCTCCATATACCTGTCTAGTAGTCTCTTAAATTTCACTAGTGTATCTGCCTCCACCACAGACTCAGGCAGTGCATTCCACGCACCAACCACTGAGTAAAAAAAAACCTTCCTCTAATATCCCCCTTGAATTTCCCACCCTTTACTGTAAAGCCATGTCCTCGTGTACTGAGCAGTGGTGCCCTGGGGAAGAGGTGCTGGCTGTCCACTCTGTCTATTCCTCTTAATATCTTGTATACCTCTATCATGTCTCCTCTCCTCCTCCTTTCCAGAGAGTAAAGCCCTAGCTCCTTTAATCTCTGATCATAATGCATACTCTCTAAACTAGGCAGCATCCTGGTAGATCTCCTCTGTACCCTTTCCAATACTTCCACATCCTTCCATAGTGAGGTGACCAGAACTGGACACAGTACTCCAAGTGTGGCCTAACTAGAGTTTTATGGAGCTGCATCATTACCCTGCGACTCTTCAACTCTCCTTCACACTTCCAAGTATCCTGCCATTTACTTTGTACTCTGCCTTGGAGTTTGTCCTTCCAAAGTGTACCACCTCACACTTCTCCGGGTTGAACTCCATCTGCCACTTCTCAGCCCACTCCTACATCCTATCAATGTCTCTCTGCAATCTTCAACAATCCTCTACACTATCTATAACACCTCCAACATTTGTGTTGTCTGCAAACTTGCCAACCCACCCTTCTACCCCCACATCCAGGTCGTTAATAAAAATCACAAAAAGTAGATGTCCCAGAACAGATCCTTGTGGGACACCACTAGTCACAACCCTCCAATCTGAATGTACTCCCTCCACCACGACCCTCTGCCTTCTGCAGGCAAGCCAATTCTGAATCCACCTGGCCAAACTTTCCAGGATCCCATGTCTTCTGACTTTCTGAATAAGCCTACTGTGTGGTACCTTGTCAAATGCCTTACTAAAATCCATGTAGATCAGATCCACTGCACTACCCTCATCTATATGCCTGGTCACCTCCTCAAAGAACTCTATCAGGCTTGTGAGACACGATCTACCCTTCACAAAACCGTGCTGACTGTCCCTGATCAGACCATGATTCTCTCAATGCCCATAGATCCTATCTCTAAGAATCTTTTCCAACAGCTTTCCCACCACAGATGTAAGGCTCACTGGTCTATAATTACCCAGACTATCCCTACTACCTTTTTTGAACAAGGGGACAACATTCGCCTCCCTCCAATCCTCCGGTACCATTCCCGTGGACAACTAGGACATAAAGATCCTAGCCAGAGGCTCAGCAATCTCTTCCCTCGCCTTGTGGAGCAGCCTGGGAAATACTCCGTCAGGCCCCGGGGACTTGTATGTCCTAATGTATTTTAACAACTCCAACACCTCCTCTCCCTTAATATCAACATGCTCCAGAACATCAACCTCACTCATGTTGTCCTCACCGTCATCAAGTTCCCTCTCATTGGTGAATACTGAAGAGAAGTATTCATTGAGGACCTCGCTCACTTCCACAGCCTTCAGGCACATCTTCCCACCTTTATCTCTTTTATCTCTAATAGTCCTACCTTCACTCCTGTCAACCTTTTGTTCTTCACATAATTGAAGAATGCCTTGGGGTTTTCCTTTACCCTACTCGCCAAGGCCTTCTCATGCCCCCTTCTTGCTTTCCTTGACCCCTCTTAAGCTCTTTCTTGGTACCCTATATTCCTCAATAGACACATCTGATCCTTGCTTCCAAAACATTACGTATGCTGCCTTCTTCCATCTGACTAGATTCTCCACCTCACTTGTCACCCCATGGTTCCTTCACCCTACCGTTCTTTATCTTCCTCACCAGGACAAATTTATCCCTAACATCTTGCAAGAGATCCTTAAACATCAACCACATGTCCATAGTATATTTCCCTGCAAAAACATGATCCCTATTCACACCCGCAAGTTCTAGCCTTATAGCCTCATAATTTGCCCTTTCCCAATTAAAAATTTTGCTGTCCTCTCTGACTCTATCCTTTTCCTTGATAATGCTAAAGGCCAGGGAGCGGTGGTCCCTGTCCCCCACATGCTCACCCACTGAGAGATCTGTGACCTGACCCGGTTCGTTACCTAATACTAGATCTAGTCTGGCATTCCCCCCTAGTCGGCCTGTCAACATACTGGACAGGAATCCGTCTTGGATGCACTTAACAAACTCTGCCCCATCTAAACCATTGGAACTAATCAGGTGCCAATCAATATTAGGGAAGTTAAAGTCACCTATGATAACAGCCCTGTTATTTTTACACCTTTCCAAAATCTGCCTCCCAGTCTGCATCTTTAGAACACTCCCAATAGAGTTACATATGTATCAAAACATACAATGAAATGTACTGTTTACCCCGTTGCTCGCGAAGTGCTGGGGGCAGTCCACAGCTGTTGCCTTGCTTCAGGACCCATCATAGCATGTCCCATGGGGACTGTTTTGTTTCCTTCCTGTTAACCCTGTGTACCTCAGTCTTTAGACACAGCACAGAGATGTTATCTGCAGGAATTCTCTGATGTCCTAGCAATAGTTGGGAGTATAAAGTGAGGGTGGGAGGATGAATACTGGGTCCTGGTGGAGGACTTTGTCAACTGGTGCAAGCTGAATCATGTGCAGCTCAACATCAGTAAGACAAAGGAGATGGTGATGGACTTTAGGAAGACTATAAGCTTTCACTGCTCCCTGTTACTATTGATGGTTAGGACGTGGATGTAGTGAGAACCTACAAATACCTGGGGGTGCATCTGGATGACAGACTTGAGTGGAGTCCCAGCAGAGAGGCTGTGTACAAGAAGGACCAGAAACTGCTCTTAACTCCTAGGGGACTGAGCTCCTTTGGAGTGCGTAGGCCTCTCCTTCGCATGTTCTGTTGTCGCCAGTACAATCTTCAATGTGGTGGTGAGCTGGAGCAATGGTATCAATGTGGTGATGCTAAACAGGTTCAATAAACTGATCAGAAAGGCTGGCTGGCTCTGTTATAGGAGTCAAACTGGAGGCTGTGGTAGAACAAAGGACCCTATGAAAAGTCCTGGCAATTCTGGAGAATGTTTCTCGCCCTCTGCGTGAACGGAGGAGAACTCTTAGTAATAGACTAAGAGCACTGCGCTGCTCCGAAGAGCCCAGTATGAGGTCATGCTTCATCTTGGACGTTTAGCTCTATTATGAGTCAACCTATATCCGGGGAAGTAAAGTACTCCTATTAGACTGTTTGAGGTAACTTTTATTACTCTTTCTACTTGCAATATTTGTATATCTCTGAACTTTTAATGCTACTCTGACACCATAATATCCTTTGGGATCATAACATCTATCTATGCCCACAACTCACTAACCCGAACCGTACGTCTTTGGAACGTTGGAGGAAACTGGAGCACCCAGAGAAAACGCATATGGTCTTGGGGAACGCATACAACTCCTTTCAGACAGCAGCAGGAATTGAACCCTGATCAGTGATGGGATGTCCAGGAGAATTGTTGAGAGCAGGGAGGAGATGTGATCAAGAGCAACTATAGTAGTGATGAAGAATGATGTGATGTAGAATTGAAAGATGTTGAATCCTTGTGGGTTGAGTTAAGAAACTGCAAGGGTAATAGGACCCTGATGACAATTATATACAGGCCTCCCAACAGTCGCTGGACCACAGATACAACAGGAAATAGAAAAGGCATGTCAAAAGGGCAATGTTATGATGGTCATGGGAGATTTCAAAATGCAGGTCGATTGGGGAAAATCAGGTTCATAACGGATCTCAAGACAGTGAGTTTGTTGAATGCCTACGAGATGGTTTTAAAGAGTAGTTTGTTGTTGAGCCTACTAGGGGATCAGCTATACTGGATTGGATGTTGTATAATCTGGAAGTGATTAGGGAGCTTAAGGTAAAAGAACCCTTAGGAGCCAGTGATCACAATCTGATTGAGTTCAATTTGAAACTTAATAGAGAGAAAGTAAAGTCAGATTAGCAATATTTTAGTGGAGTAAAGGAAATTAGTGGTGTGAGAGAGGAGTTGGCCAAAGTAAATTGGAAGGAGCTGCTGGCAGGGATGACAGCAGAGCAGCAATGGTGTGCGTTTCTGGGAAAAACAAGGAAGGTGCAGGATAGATGTATTCCAAAAAGAAAGAAATACACAAATGATAAAATAGTACAACTGTGGCTGACAAGGGAAGTCAAAGCTAATGTAAAAGCAGAAGAGAGCATACAACAAGGCAAAAATTAGTGGGAAGCTAAACAATTAGGAAGCAACAGAGAGCAACTCAGTCATCAGGAGGGAAAAGGTGAAATATGAAAGCAATCTAGTAAACAATATCAAAGTTGATAATAAAAGCTTTCTCAAGCATTTATGAAATAAAATAGAGTGGATGGAGGACTGCTAGAAAATGAGGCTAGAGAAATAATGGGGGATAAGGAGACAGCAGGTGAACTAAGTGAGCATTTTACATAGAAACATAGAAAACCTACAGCACAATACAGGCCCTTCAGCTCACAAAGTTGCGCCAAACATGTTCCTAGCTTAGAAATTACTAGGCTTACCCATAGCCTTCTATTTTACTAGGCTCCATGTACCTATCTAAAAGCCTCTTAAAAGACCCTATCGTATCCGCCTCCACCACTGTTGCTGGCAGCCCATTCCAGACTCTCACCAATCTCAGCGTTTTTATATTTTTATATATATAAAAAACAACTTACCCCTGACATCTCCTCTGTACCTACTCCCCAGCACCTTAAACCTGTGTCCTCTTGTGGCAACCATTTCAGCCCTGGGGGAAAAAGCCTCTGACTATCCAAATGATCAATGCCTCTCATCATCTTGTATACCTTCTTTGCATCAGTCTTCACCGTGGAAGACACTAGCAGTGTGCCAGATGTTGAAGGGTGTGAGGGAAGAGAAGTGAGTGTAGTTACTAATTCAAGGGAGAAGATGCTCAAAAAGCTGAGAGACGCAAGGGTACTTAAGACATCCATACCAGATGAACTGCACCCTAGGGTTCTGAAAGAGGTAGCGATGGAGATTGTGCAGACATTATTAATAATCTTTCAAAAAGCATTGAACTCTGGCATGTTGCCAGAGGACTGGAAAATTCCAAATGTCACTCCACTCTTTAAGAAAGGAGGAAGGCAGCAGAAAGCAAATTGTAGACCAGTTAGCCTGACTTCAGTGGTTGGGAAGATGTTAGAGTCAATTGTTAAGGATGAAGTGATGGTGACACAGGACAGATAAGACAAAGTCAGCATGGTTTCCTTCAGGGAAAATCTTGCCTGATGAACCTGTTGGAAAACTTTGAGGACATTACTAGTAGAATGGATAAAGGGGATGCAGTGGATGTTGTATATTTGGACTTTAAGAAGGCCTTTGACAAAGTGCCACACATGAGACTGCTTACTAACTTAAGAGCCCATGGCATTACAGGAAAGTTACTGACATGGTTGGAGCACTGGCTGATTGGTAGGAGGCAGTGAGTGGGAATAAAAGGATCCTTTTCTGATTGGCTGCCAGTGACTAGTGGTGTACCACAGGGATCAGTGTTGGGACCACTTATTTTTATGTTGTGTATCAGTAATTTAGTTGATGGAATAGATGGCTTTTTTTTTCAAGTTTGCAGATGAATCGAAGATTGGTGGAGGGGCAGGTAGTGTTGAGGAGACAGATAGGCTGTAGTAGGACATAGACAGATTAGGAGAATGGGCAAGAAAGTGGCAAATTAAATACTATGTTGGAAAATACATGGTAGAAGAAATAAATGCGCAAACTAGTTTCTAAATGGGGAGAAAATCCAAAAATCTAAGATGTAAAGGGCTTGGGAGTCCTTGTGCAGAACACACTAAATTAGTGGTCACCAACCTTTTTAAGCCCAGGATCCTCTACCTCGGCCTTAGTGAAAGGCAAGATCGACCCCAGATCGATTAGTTACATGCATGCGCACTGGGGCAGAAAAGACCGGAAGTAAAACCCTGCAACCTGGAAGTAGAAATAATGTATAAACACCAGGGGTACCCACCCTTTTATTGCACCGCAGACCGGCTTAATATTGACAATATTCTAGCGGACTGGCCGAGGCGAACACTGGCACGAGGGCATCACGGCGTTTAGGTGACTGATGACCTCGCGTGGGTTCAAGTTCAACAGTGGCCGTGACAGGGACTGAGGAAAGGTGCAACTAACTCATATCATTTCCTCGCGGCCCGGTGGTTGGGGACCACTGAAGTACACTGTGTATTGCAGGGGAACTATGCGCATGTGCACTGGGCAGAAAGAACAGAACAAAAACCCCACAACCCGGAAACCATCTCGCAACAGTATTTGTGTATTTATTTTTCATTTTTTTTCGGGATCAACTGGGAAAGTCTCAAAGATCGTCCAGTCGATCGCGATCGACGGGTTGGTGACCACTACCTTAAAGGTTAATGTGCAGGTAGAGTTAGTAGTGAGGAAGGCGAATGCAGTGTTAGCATTCATTTCAAGAGATCTGGAATGGATGCAGACTGCTACCCTGACACATTAGGAAGAGTGAGAAGGAAGGGAAAATTCAGCAAACCTGAAAAATGTGTTTTTGTTCTGAGGCATTAGCTGTGTTTTCTTTTCAATAGATACTGCCTGACCTAGTGTGTGTTTCTGGAATTTTCTGTTTTTAGTTGGGGGTGCAGGACTTGTTCTTAAAAGGCTGGTTTTCGCGTTGATCAAGGCGTAACTATTGAACGAGATCCTTGTTTTTTATCGATGGTAAAATCTCACACAAGACGTCTTGGAGTCAAGTCACTGTCACAGACCACTGTCCTTTGCCAAGCTGGTTTCACCCATTGGGATACTGACAGTATTAATTTGTTTATTTCAAGCAGGAGTTCCCAACCTGGGGTTGACAGACCCCTCTGTTAATGGTAGCAGTCCATAGCATAAAAAAGCCTGGGAACCCCTGATTTAGAGGTGCAGCAGGGTAAGAGGCTGTTCCGGCCCAATGAGGCTGTGCTCTCCAATTACACCCATATGACCAATTAACACACTAACCCATAAGCGCAACGTACGTCTTTGGAACGTGGGCGGAAAGCAGAGCACCCAGAGGAAACCCAGACAGTCACAGGGAGAATGTACAGACTATTTGCAGACAAAGTTAGAATCCTTCTGGTAAGGTGGCAGTTCCTTGGGATGCAGCCTTCTCTCGGGGAGCAGCCAGTGGTGTTGCTTTCTTTGTTAAATGTGTTTCTACAATCGCAAGGTGGTGCTGGGCTCCAAGAGCTTCGGGTGCTGTGGGTCTACTCCATGGTGAGCTGTTCGTTGATCGGAGGAGATGGCCTGGGTGCAGACCACGTTGCTGCCTGCAACTCAACATCGGAGTTGGTGCGCAAAGGTGGCATGCAGTGAAACCGTTGGTAATTGTCTTGGACGTTTTTCTTACGATTGCAAGACCCTGTTGGACATTGACAACGTGAGATGCCACAGGCCTGTTTCCTTTGTTTGGCGGTGTGACAGATGGCGAGGCAGCTGCATTGCCCTGGCTGTAGCGAGGACTGGGCCTGAAGCCGTGGGATTGCCTGCTGCTGCAGTCCAGGAGAGAGGCCCCAGGGATGCTGTAGCGTGGCGTCCATGCTCGATCGGGGGCTGGCCTCCAGTGTTCGATCTGTGGAATGGCAGGCTGGATTACATGCACAAGTTTGTCTGCTGGGAATTGCACCGTCAAATTGTGGGCCCTGTCACTCATGGACTCTGGCTGCATATTTATGTTTTCTTGCATGGCTGTGTTTCTTTGCTTGCTGTTTTGAATGTGCTGTGTATGTTTTGCACCTTGAACCACAGGTGTTTTTGGCTGTATCCATGTATGTTTGAATGATAATTAAAGTTGAATTTGAACCTGAGTTACTGGTGCTGTTATAGCCTAATCATGGGACAGTTTACAGTGACCAATTAACCTACTAACTCCTACGTCTTTGGACCGTGAGAGGAAACTGGAGCACCCTGAGGAAACCCACGGGGTCATGGGGAGAATGTACAGACTCCTTACAGGCAGCGGCAGGAATCGAACCCCAGTCGCAGGTAGTGTAAAGCGTGTGCTAATCACCATGCCTGCCACATTATTGAATGCTGGAACAGGCTTGCGGGGCTGAATGGCCTCACTCACATTTGGTTATATTGAGTGGGTAACAATCAGATTCAGAGAGCTGTGGGTTTAAGTTTCACTCCTGAGAACAAAATCCAGGCCAAGGGAGCATTGCAGTGTTGGAGGTGAAGTCTTTTGCATGAGAATTCACCAATTAGTCTTTCTCACGTCTTGGATATTGGGTTAGCTACTTGCATTTCAAATGCATCTATGCTATTTTGAAGGCTGTGCATGCGAATGACTTGGGAAACAGGAGGTATGACCTTGCAGGGTCTGAATCTGCAATTTACATCAGGCAATCAGCCTGTTCCTGTCGTGTTTTTTGGAAATTATATAACTGCTTGCCGGGCTCTCTGCTGGAACCATCATCTAAGATGCTTGAGACGTGGTGTCTGCCTTTTCTGCCCCAGCTGCTGTCATTGGGTGGCTTCCATTACGATTGTTCTCTGTCCTGGATATTGAAGTGTCAGCTTGCATCACCTTAGCCCCCTTAGACGTGGAGAGGAGACAACCCTTCCCTCTGCGCCGCATACCAAGGTGGCCAGGGTACCTGAGGGCCTGATCAGAGAAGTGGCTTTTGCGGAGTTTCTCGAAAGAGGAAGGAAACGGATGGCTGAGCAAGTTGGGTCTGGATGTACAATCTTAAAGCAATGCCCAGCATGGTTGGTTTGCAGGGTGGTGTGGTTGAACAGTTTATGCACAGATGAGAAGTGATTGAATGTATTTACCCTGAGAGGGTTATTGTGTAGAGGTGTTCAGCATGCAAACAGCCCTTCAGCTCCACTTGTCCATGAAGACCGAGATGCCCAATCCCATCTTCCAGCATTTGGGCCTCTTTCTTTCATTCCTATCGATTCCACCTATCTGTCCAAATGCTTTTCCTTGAGCCGAAATTGTACCTGCATAAACCACCTTCTCCAGTAGCCTGTCTGATTCACCCTCCCGTACGCCAGTGGTCCCCCCCCTCCCCCCGCCACCGGCCCGTCCTGTACACCGGTGGTCTCCCCCCCGCCGGCCCGTCCTGTACACCGGTGGTCTCCCCCCGCCGGCCCGTCCCATACACCCTGACTCGAGCCAATCTAGCTCTCCGGGTCATTGAGCCGTACCAGCTTGCCAACCATGACAGGTTTGTGGTTGTCTTGGAGGAATCATCTATTCATGCAGTTAAATCCATTTTTTCCTGAATCTCTTCAGTACTCATTGGCCTTTTTGTGGTTTGGTGAGGGAGGGGGAGTGTGGAGAGGATGATTCCTATGGTGGGATGTCGAGAACTGGAAGGCACAGCCTCAAAATTGAGGGGTAACCTTTTAGAACAGATGTAAGAAGAAACATTTTTAGTTGGAGTAAATCTGTGGAATGCTCTGCCCCAGACTGCTGGAGACCAGGACCGTGGGTATACTCAAAGCGAAAATTGATTGTTTCCTGATCGTCAGGGCATCAAAGGATATGGTGAGGAGGCAGGTGTATGGGGCTGAGTGGGATCAGCCATGATGGAATGGCAGAGCAGACTCGATGGGCTGAATAGCCTAATTCTAATTCTGCTCCTTTGTCTTATTGTCTTAACTAAATTCATGAGCATAGACAGGGTGAATGGTCACTGTTTCTTCCCCCAGGGTAGGGGGGCTTAAAGGTGAAAGGGGAGAGATTTAAAGGGGACAAGAATGGCAATTTTTTTTTTTTTACAGAGGATGGTGCGTATTTGGAATAAGCTGCCAGAGGATATGGTTGAGGCAGTTGCATGTGAGATCCCCCATTGGCCGGAGTCGACAATGAACGTTGCATCCTAGATGTCTACAATATGCAGGAGTCCTCGGGGTCACGTTGCCGGTGGCCGGTGGCTGTTGGCTGGGGTGTCATAGTGCGTTCAGCAGAGGATGATGCTCAGAGAGGCTGTGCCGGAGGGGATGATCGGAGGCTCGGAGGTTCGATGGACTCAGAGTCCACTGCGGTCAGGGTGCTTTCACTGTGTGCTGCGTCTGCGAGGCTGAGTCCAGCGGCGCAGTGGAAGTCCATAGCGGGGGTATTCCCTTCTGCCGCCGGCGTGGGATGACGAGTCTATCGGGACCCCGAGGACTTGTGGAAACTGTGTGGTGGTTTCTTTCGAACTTGTAGTCTTTTAACATCTTTGGACTATTTTTACTGTGCCCATGGTCTGTTTTTTTTTATCAATTATGGTATTGTCTGCACTGTTGTAACTATGTGGGTTTGTGTAGATCTTGTAGCTTTAGTTTTTGGTTTGTTGGGTGGTAGAGTTGGTCTCCTGACTTGGTGTGTCTGGGTAGTCTTGTTTTGTCTGGTGGCTTTGGAGCTCCTTTCCAGGGAACGTGCTAAGACGGTAGCGCGATATTAATACGCAGCAGCTTCTCCGGACTCTGGATTGGGGATTGCCAAACGTTATGTGGATTTTCTGGTGTAGTTTGTTTTATCGTGTGGTTTTGTGATATCATTCTGGAGGAATTTTTAACTGCATTGCATTTGTGGTTTCTAAACGACAATAAACTGAAACTGAACTGAGTTGCAGTCAGCATTGAATTCAACATGGCATTGCCTTGGGGCCTCCAGCTGCGGAATTTTCCTCGGGGTTTACTCCTGAAGCCTTCCCCTTGAGCGGGTATAGGCAGCAGAGGTTTTTGAAATCAGTTGTGTTTCTCCTAGATGTGCCAACTGCAGCTGACGAGCCCCATTTGCCCGAAGCAGCTGGTTTTAAGTGGCCAGTAACCCACATTTGCCCATTCTCCTGTCAGAATAACAATTCTGCTGGGCTTACTAACTGAGCCACACATGAAAGCCAGGAGCTGGACTTGGTTTTCAGAGGTAATTTGTGAGTCATGCCATTGGGAGCACTTAATAAATAATGGGAGCTTATCCCCACCCCAACTCTGAGGTTTAGAGAGATATGGGACAAACACAGGCATGTGTGTCTAGCCCAAGTAGTTACTTTGGTCAGCGAGGATGAGTTGTAGTTGATCCTGTCCTCTGATTCTGAAATGGAAGAGATTTGCGAGGGTTACGGGGCAGTGATTGGACATGGGGAATGGTAATGCACTCACACTGTTTAAATTTGGAATCTTTTCATTGAGGGATGGGAAGGAGGATGGGCTGGCTTTCAATATAGTCATTGAAGATTTGTTTCTCTGACCCTACTTTACACTTTGAATCGCTACCTAGCCTCTCAGTCATAATCGGTGTCAACTTGAAATATGAGAATTGGCCGTCTGTAAAGATGTTGATCCCTTCTTTCCAAGACTTGGCTGCTTCCTCGTCCGGGCGAAAGGAGCGGTAGCCAGAAATTTGAGAGTTTATTAAGTACAAAATTGAATACTTAACAGCTGGTGATGGTTGGATAAGTGTTTCACAGCAGATGGTTCACAGTGCTCCTTGTCCACAGGCGTTTGCCCTTCTTCGCTGACCTCCTGCGCTCTTCGAAACTCTCCTCTCTCCAGCCTTTATTTGTTCTCGAGCCAAAGTTCAGAGTAAATTTATTATCAAGGTTCATACACGTCACAGTATACTACTCACAGATTTATATTATTGCGAGCATTGACAGTGAATACAAAGAAACACAATAAATAGTCAATGAAAGACCAGACCCAACTAGAGGGACAAACAACCAGAATGTAAAAGACAATAAAACTACAATACAAAAAGGAAGAAAAGCAAACAAAATAATAAGTGATCAATAAATATTGAGCACATGAGATTAGAAGTCCTTGAAAGTGAGTCCATAGTTTGTGGGAGTAGTTCAGTGTAGGGGTGAGTGAAGGTATCTCCTCTGGTCCAAGAGCCTGATGGCTGAGGGGTAATAACTGTCCCGAACCTGGTGGTGCGAGTCCTGAGACTCCTGTACTTCCTTTTCGGCAGCAGCGGGAAGTGATCTGGATGGTGGGGGTCCCGGATGATGGATGCTGCTGTCCTCCAACACCGTTCTACGTAGATGTGCTCAATGAGGGCTTTGCCCATGATCTAATCAGAGTGAGCTAATTTCATAGCTTTTAGTGGTCGGCTGCGCTCCCAGGTAACCCAGACAGCTCAGCCATCATTTCCCACTGTCTCCCTCACACAGGTTATTCTCAACCTGAAAGTTTACTAGGATGTTGCCGGGACTGGAGGACCTGACTTGCAGGGATAGATTCCATCATTTAGGACCTGGAGCATAGAAGAATGAGGGTAGAGTTTTGACAGAGGTAGACAAAACTATCAGGGTTTACCTAGAGTTTTTGCCATTGGGGTTGGCCAGCCTGTCTGCCTGTCACCACTGGCGTTTAGGGCAGAAACGAGGTCCCCCATGTCTGGCAGTGTTCAGAGCTTCCTTCATTGTGTCAGAAGCTTCCTCTTGGTTTTCACTACTGTCAGTCATGCAAATCCTGGGTGGAGACTCGGGAATACTGTCCCACTCAGATATAAATGGATTCTTCATTGCTGTTTCCATAACAATTTTGTTTTGCCAGTCAGGGTTGTTGGCCCTGAGCTGAACCCCCGAACCCAGAGGACCGGTGGACCACTCTTCAGCTGGCCTCTGCCCTTTGACCTGTTTGACATGGGTGACCCTGCCAAGAGCCACAGCAGAAAGCCCCGACTCCAGCTGACGTGGCTCTCGGGGTCATTGAGGCACGGAAGCCTCTGAACCGCGACAAAGTTGTGGAGACCGGGGTCGGGTGAGACTTGAGGGTTAAGGGTGAAAGGGTCAGAGGGTGGAAGGAGCTGCCAGCGAGTTCGATTTCCAACATCTCAGAAGTTTGGATAAGTACATGGATGGGGAGGGGTGTGGCAGGCTCTGGTCAATGGGACAAGGCAAAATAATAATTTGGCATTCACAGATGGGCTGGAGGGCCTCTTTCTGTGCTCTAGTTTTCGATGAGTCTCTGACTGTATGCCTGCTCCGATTCTCTTCTTCCAGAAGAGCTTTGATTTTCTCCCGTCCCCTTGTGTCCAGCAGCTTAATAACCGTGAAGATTTGGTCTGCTTTGCTATTGTCTCTGCAAACAACAAGCAGATGTGTCCTGTCTCCCAGGGTAACGACAAAACCAAAGACCCATGTCTCACTGAGCTGAAGCATGGGGACTCCACATTTTAACAGCACAATCCTTTAACCCTTCATTCTTCCCCACTGTGTCTAACTACTATAATTTTACAAATGATCAGGAGGGTCTTGCCCAATGCTGGGGATGCAAAGGCATAGAGTACAGATGTGTTACTCTATAACACGGGGTTTACTCCTGGGAAGTATTCTATAGGAACAGTGGGGTGAATACTGCCGGTTAAGGCTTGCAACAATGCAAAAAAAGGGTATTGTAATACTAAGTACAGATTTGTCACTGTAATACCAGGGTCTGGTAATGGTACTCTTGTCCCATTGACCAGAGCCTGCCACACCCCTCCCCAGACCTGTGTATTGCAGGGCTGCAGTACTGGTGGGCACAAGGTTATACCCGTGTCATACCAGGGTACAGCACTGGTGAGTTCCAGTCAGAATGAAGTTTGTTATCATTGACATATGCTGTGAAATTTGCTGATTTGTGGCAGCAGTACAGTGCAAGACATTAAAAATCACTATATCACAATAAGAAACAGTGGATTCTGGTTGATGGGACCAATTGCTTATTTGGGACAACTCTTAAAAGAAAAAACAACTAATTAAGAAAATAGCTGGGATTCCTTTAATTCATTAGGGACACGATGCGCTTAATTGGGACAGGAGACTGTTCCCGAACAGTTTCTCACTGCGTCAGTCACATGCGCTTGCAAGGCTGTTTGAAACTACACTGTACTTGGAGTGAACCGTTTTTATCTAAATAGTGTCAGTTGCATGTATTTGTGTTCAAAAAGCAGAATCGGGTATGTATATATTTAATATATATAATATTTAAAAAGCTAAATATGTAGTTCAGAAACAGCAAAATGTAGAAGTAGAGTTCATGGGTTCAATATCTATTCGGATATCAGATGACGGGAGGAAGCTGTTCCTGAATCGTTGAGTGTCTGCCTTCAGGCTCCGTGCCTCCTTCCTGATGAGTGGCAGAAATGAGAGAGAACGGGTAATGGGGAGGCAAGTGCCCACAATCGAGTTGATCGACTTCACAACTTTCTGCAGCTTATTTTGATCTTGTGCGGTGCCTCTCCCACCCCCAGTACCAGATAGCAACACCGCCAGTTAGAATGCTCTCCGTGGCACGAATGTAGAAATTTGCAAGTGTCTTTGGGGATATAACAACTCTCCTCAAATTCCTAATGAAATTTAGCTGCTGTCGTGCCTCCTTTGTACCTGCATCGACATGCTGGACCCAGGATGTTACCCAGATACTTGAAACTGCTTGAGCTCTCCACCACTGATCTCTTGATGAAGTCTGGTGTGTGCCCTCGTCTTGCCCTTTCTGAAGTCCACAAACAATTCTTTGATCTTACTGACGTTGAGCGCAAGGTTGTTGCTGCAACACCGCTCGACCAGCTGCTATACCTTTCTGCTGTACATCTTCTCATCAGTGATATTACCCACTGATAGTTGGTGAGAAATGAACAGTGAGACAATTCAGAACTCGCTGCAGTTTCAAGCATTTAGGCTTGGAGATGCCTGAAACGGCTGGGAGTGAAAATGAAACAACTTTGCTACTTCAGCTTTTAAGGAATGAAGAAGAATTAGAAGGTATCGATAATTATCTTGAATATTACAGTGTAAATGAAGTCTTTGAAGATGCAATCATCCAAAGCATTGTATGAAGGAAGTCCAGTATCTGTACTAGGTGCCTGCACTGATTTTTTTTTTAAATTGAAAGAACATGGAGTAGTATGCTGGCTGAATTCTGATGTTGATAACTATTATAAACAAAGTACAGTAGTAGTATTGGCAGTGTTCCAATTTGTTCTGTATTTCATTTGTAATTTGTTGGTCAGTTTTTTTAATATACTTTTGTTAACCATTTCCATGAAACCAGCTCACTGGGGTAGCAGCTTAATTCAGCCAGTGTACTGGTCCTGATGCTCCCGTTGAACCGGAATCCACTGTATATAAAAAAATAAACATATAGAGTAGAGCAGTGTCCGTGGGTTCATGGATCATTCGTAAATCTGACGATGGAGCTGTTCCTGAAACGTCCTCTGGCTCGCTGATGTTAGTAACGAGAAGGGGGCGTGTCCCAGGTGGTAAGGCTCATTTTTCTGTTTATCTGTTAAGTTACAGCATGGAACAGGCCCTTCAAGCCACTCCGCCCAGCAGTCGTCCCCCCACCCAATTTAATCCTAACCTACTCGAGGGACAAATTACATGACCTACTAACCGGTACGTCTTGGGACTGTGGGAGGAAACTGGAGCACCTGGAGGAAACCCACGTGGTCACGGGGAGGACGTACAAACTCCTTACAGGCAGTGGCGGGAATTGAGCCCATGTCACCTGTACTGTAAAGCGTCGTCCTGACAACTACGCTGCAGTGCTGCCTTCTGGGGGCACCACCTGTTGACGACGTCCTCAATGGTGCCCGTGACGGAACCGGCTGAGCCTACGAGCCTCTGCAGTGTTGGATCCAAGCCATGAAACAACCATTCAGAACATCTGTAGAAATTTGCTAGGGTATTTGGTGAGACATGTATAATCCCTGTATAATAATAGGGTTCAGATCTATCCTTGTTTAATACAGTATCACTAGGTCCGTCTCCATTGGATGCTGCGTTAGGGTTGTACTGACGACAGGACTATCCGTGTGATACTAAGGTACAACTCTGTCATATTCTCACCCATGCGTAAGCTGCAGGGAGAGTTTAAGCTGATGGTTTGAGTTTTATGAGGCTGATATTTAACAGTTGCTTAATTAGAGTGCGGTGGAGTGAACGAGAGATCCCTCTTGACCGCCGGTGAAGGCGGGTACAGACATCTACAAAGTACGCCTAACGCGCCTGTCGTACAGTCACCAGCAGATCCTCCCTTCCCTTTTCATCTCACCCCGACAGGCACATTCCTCCACCTCTGTCTTCCTCGTGCTTCCCCTTAAATCTGCTTTGCTTTTTACCACAGGAGCTGGTTCCAAATCTTCCCTGCTCTGCATCTGCTGACTTCACGATTAGATCTATTTGTGACTCTTTGGTCCCACGATAGGGTAAATGCCAAATTAAAAACAAATGAGTTCCAAATACTCAGGTAATATTTAAGAGCCACATCGTGTCATATCTCTTTCCTTTGCACAGGGTGGAGGATTTATTATGGGCAGCTGAGAAGCAGGGTGTTGGCTGTGATTGGTCTGTAGTGGGTCTCATGTTGCTTGCAATTTGCTTCACAGTTGACGTTAAATCGTTTTCTGTGCCTTTTTTCCTCAGCTTCCTCTTAAGTGCCTTACAGACACACAGAGGTTTCTGCAGATGCTGGAAATCTTGAGCAACACACGTAAAATACTGGAGGAACTCAGCAAGTCAGGCAGCATTTAGGGAAGTGAATAAACAGCCAACGTTTTGAGCCGAGATCCTCATTAGTAGTCCCGATGGAGGATCTTGGCCTGAAGCTGTGACTGTTAAGTCCCTGCCGTAAACACTGCCTGACCTGGTGAGTTTGTCTGGTATTTTGTGTGATTTCCCTTTCTACTAGGTTCAGGAACAGTTAGTACCCCTCAAACATCAGGTTGTTGTACCAGAGGGGATAACTTCACTCAGCCCAAAACCAAAGTGATTCCACAACCTATAGACTCACTTTCAAGAACTCTTCATCTCAAGTTCTTGATATTTATTGCTAGTATTATTTTGTATTTGCACAATTTGTCATCCTTTGCACACTGGTTGTCTGTTTCTCTTTGTAATTTTTCATTGAGTCTATAGTATCTCTTTGTATTTACTGTGAATGCCCCCAAGAAAATGAATCTTGGAGTCCTATATGCACTTTCATTATGCATTTACTTCAAACTTCTGAAGTGCCTCTGTTTTTACCCCTACGGCACCCTGTAACAGAGACTTCTATGCCTTGCTCATTCCCTAAGTGAAGATGGTGTGGGTTAACTAGGAAATGGGAATTGTCCATGGATCTCACTAGGGTATTTGTGGTTAACCTCTGACCTCCGGGGTCAACTCGTGGGATCATGTTGCATGAAAAAGGACATTTAGCTGATCGAGTCCATGTTGGCCATCAAGCACCCATTGATGTTGATTTTCAAAGGTACATTGAATGTCAGAGAAATGTATACAATACACATCCTGAAACTTTCTTCACAACCATCTGCAAAATCAGAGGAGTGCCCCAAAGAATGAATGACAGTTAAATGTTAGAACCCCAAAGCCCCCAACTCCCCCTCCCATGCATAAGCAGCAAAATAATGATGCCCCTCCCCACCAGCAAAAAGTATTAGCATCCCCCCCCACTGAGCAAAACATCAATTTTACACTAATTTCATTTTATTCACCAGAAATTCACATCTCCCTTCAAATTCCACTGTTCACCTGCACAGTCAAAGCAATCTACAGCAGAAACGTAACCAAAGCTCCCAATAATTTTCTTTTACAGCTGCTCCCGGCACCCATTACTCCGAGCAGGAAACTTCTGCACGACCTGGAGACTGCGCAGCACTTGATGAACAGTAAACCGCGGGTGAACAGTTCATTAACGGTAAGCTACCGGCTTCCGTACGGTGTTCCTTGTTACAATCTGTAATAGTAGTGTTACTTGAAACACTGGCGATGTAAATACGTTGAAGCTCTAAAATGTTACAAAGTAATGGTTGTGCATTTATTATTTAGAAAATTTATGGATTATATTCATGAACACAATTACAGGGTATTTCACAAATATATTAACATAGTTTTCAAAATTATTTAGCATAATTTTAAAATGATATTGACATTGTATAAAAGAAAATTCCAGCTGTGCAGTAAAGTGCCCGAGAGTATTTCAGTTCCTGCATAGCTGCACACCCACACAACTTAGAGGGAACAGTGCTCCCAGTCAGCAAGAAAGGAGTTGTGGCCCTCACGGTCCATTGGAGAAAGGTGGAAACTCCACAGGGGTCAGAATCGAACTTGGTGACCATGAGGCAGCAGTTCTATCAGCTTCATCTACTTGCTGCCCGGTGGTGTAATATAACTGGGAACAAGCACTGGATTTCGGCTTCACAGCGGCCACTTGCTGACCTGACTGTTTCTCCCACCTCCCTCTGCCTGCAGTGCCAACCATGCAGCAGGAAAGGCTGAAGTGCAAGAACCTCCACGAGTACCTGAGGAGTCTCAGCCCGGCCATCCTCGACAAGCTGTACAATCACCCGGCCACCTGCCTGGCCGTCTTCAGGTAGGACGTGGTCGGTCATAGTGGGCTTGATGCAGCCAGTACGCAGTTACAGTGGGCACTGCCTGATTACAGTGGGGATGGCGCAGTTACAGTTGGCACGGTCTGATTACAGTGGGGATGGTGCAGTTACAGTGGGGACTGCCTGATTACAGTGAGGATGGTGCAGTTACAGTTGGCACGGTCTGATTGCAGTGGGGATGGTGCAGTTAGTGGGCGCAGTGTGGTTATACTAAGTATGTTTACCGTGACGTGTGAAGTTTCACTGGATACTGGATGATACTTCCATAAGACAGGAGCAGAATATGGCCATTTAGCTGATTGATTATTCTTCCCAGCCCCATTCTCCTGACTTCTCTGTGTGACCTTTGACATCCTTGCTAATCAAGAATGTCAACCTCTACTTGCCCTCCACAGCCACAGATTCACCACCTCTGGCTAAAGAAATTCTTCTTCGATGTTCTAAAGAGACATCTTTCTATTATGTGGCTGTACCCTCTGTTAATCTACTCTCCCAACAGTGGATTTTCAATGAGATCCCCTCTCATCCTCACCAAATACAGGCCCAAACCCATCTTGGCTAGAACAAGCCAACACAATAAAGGGGGGGGGTGGAGGGGAGAGGTCATGAACTTATCAATCACCCAAGGTATGAGTCAATTTTAGAAAGCCTAGCACATTTATTCTTCAACATAATCCCCTCCTCCATTTACACACTTAGTCTAGCCGTATCTTGGACCTCCAGAAAGGGTCCACAGATGGGTGATAAGTCTGAGGCCTAAGGTAGAAAGAGATGAGTTATCCAGCTCTCGTTACATGAACATGCAGTTCAACTCCTTGAGTGATAATGCAGAAAGTTTGAAGTTAATAACTCATCTCCTTCTACCCTAGGCCACAAACTTATCAATCACCCCTCGTAATGCAGAAAGAAGTGTAAAAGCCACAGAGGAAGTGCAGGGCAAATAGATAATATGGTGAGAGATTATAACATGACAGATTGAGACACCAAACGACCATCTTATCTTTACAAGAGTCTGAAAACAGCTGTCCTTGAGCCTGGTACAACGTTTGCACCTTCTCCCTGATGAGGGAAGAGAGAATGCCAGGGTGGCTGGGTTCTTTGATTATAGAAACACAGAAAACCTACAGCACAATACAAGCCCTTCAGCCCACAAAGTTGTGCCGAACATGTCCCTACCTTAGGAATTACTAGGCTTACCCATAGCCCTCTGTTTTACTAAGCTCCATGTACCTATCCAAAAGTCTCTTAAAAGACCCTATCACAGGCATGGGCAGACTACGGCCCGCGGGCCATATGCGGCCCGTTAAGCTTTTTAATCCGGCCCGCAGAACTTGATGAAATTATATTAATAAACCTTGTTAACGTTTTCTCCCCGCAATTCTGGCATTTTCCCAATAGATGACGCACTCTATATACATTGACCTTTGTTGAGGTGCAGCGTATTACTCCACATTTGTGCTTTACTTTGTGACCTGGTGGCGACCCATTTCCTGGCACATCCGAACCGGCTCACAATTAGCCAGCGTTCCGGCTAAGAGAGATCGCCTGCGGGGATTTGCGAGCACAGAGCTCCGCATACCGGCGCGCTCTCCCTGCTTTGTCATTGTGCTGGCCGTTGTTGAGTTTTGGCACAGGGGACAATTGAATAAGAAGGAGCAGGACAAGTAGACCTGCATCTCCTACCGTTTTTGAAATAAAGACAGTCAGGAGGAGAGTGATGATGATAATATCTTGAAGGATAACAGAATTTTCAGTGCTTTAAAATAATAACTGTTACTATTAAAAAAAAAAGCTGTATTTTATTCATTTAATTTTCAGTGTTTTAAAAGTCATTTCAATAAATAGCTAAATACCATGGGACTTCAAAGACAGATATTTTGTTGTAATGCATTTGTTCATTTTCAATTGAAATTAAAGCACATGTTTTCTACATATCCCATGATATTTTATTTTCTCTTATGAGGTGTATTACCAAAACACTCCGTCCATCTGCTCCTGGTCCGGCCCCCCTGTCAAATTTTAGAACCCTTTGTGGCCCTCAAGTCAAAAAGTTTGCCCACCCCTGTCCTATCATGTCCACCTCCACCACCGTTGCTGGCAGCTCATTCCACGCACTCACCACTCTGACATCTTACCCCAACATCTCCTCTGTACCTACTCCCCAGCACCTTAAACCTGTTAAATTTCCGCAGGGATCGCTCCCTACACATCTCCCTTGTCCATTCGTCTCCCCTTCCCCCCCACCCCCATCCCTTACCACCGATCTCCCTCCTGGCACTTATCCTGTAGCGGAACAAGTGCTACACCTGTCCTTACACTTCCTCCCTCACCACCCTTCAGGGACCCAGACAGTCCTTCCAGGTGAGGTGACACTTCACCTATGAGTCGGCTGGTGTGGTATACTGCGTCCTGTGCTCCTGGTGTGGCCTTTTATATATTGGTGAGACCCGACACAGACTGGGAGACCATCTCACTGAGCACCTACGCTCTGTCTGTCAGAGAAAGCAGGATCTCACAGTGGCCACACATTTCAATTCCACATCCCATTTACATTCTGATATGTCTATCCATGGCCTCCTCCACTGTCAAGATGAAGCCACACTCAGGTTGGAGGAACAACACCTTATATACTGGCAGGGTAGCCTCCAACCTGGTGGCATAAACATTTTCTCTAACTTCTGTTAATGCCCCTCCTCCCGTTACCCCATCCCTAATATATTTAGTTTTTTTATCCCCCCCTCCTTTTTTTTTCTCTTTCTGCCCATCACTCTCCCTGTTCTCCATCTCCCTCTGGTGATCCCTCCCCCTTTCTTTCCCCCTAAGCCTCCCATCCAATGATCTTTTTCCTTCTCCAGCTATGTATCCCTTTTGCCAATCACCTTTCCGGCTCTCAGCTTCACCCCACCCCCTCCGGTCTTCTCATATCATTTTGCATTTCCCCCTCCCCCCCCCCCCCCCCCCCCCACTACTTTCAATTCTCTTACTATCTTTCCTTTCAATTAGTCCTGACGAAGGGTCTCGGCCCAAAACGTCGACAGTGCTTCTCCTTATAGATGCTGCCTGGCCTGCTGTGTTCCACCAGCATTTTGTGTGTGTTGTTGTTTGAATTTCCAGCATCTGCAGATTTCCTCGTGTTGACCTTAAACCTGGGCTGTCTTGTGGCAACCATTTCAGTCCTGTGACAAAGCCTCTGACTATTTCTACATGATCAATGCCTCTATCTTATTCACCTCTATCAGGTCATGTCTCATCCTCCATTGCTCCAAGGAGAAAAGGTCGAGTTCACTCAACCTATTCTCTCAACGCATGCTCCCCAATCCAGGCAACATCCTTGTAAATCTCCTCTGTACCCTTTCTATGGCTTCCACATCCTTCCTGTAGTGAGGCAAACAGAAATGAGCGCAGTACTCCCAAGTGGAGTCTGACCATATTTAATTCCACGATTGATGAAGGCCAATACACCATGTGCTTTCTTAACCACAGAGTCAGCCTGCGCAGCTGCTTTGAGCATCCAATGGACTTGGACCCCAAGATCCCTCTGATCCTCCACAATGTCAAGTTTTACCTTTAATACTCTATTTTGCCATCATATTTGACCTACCAAAATGAACCACTTCACACTTATCTGGGTTGAACTCCATCTGCCACTTCTCAGCCCAGTTTTGCATCCTATCAATGTCTCGCTGTAGCCTCCGACAGCCCTCCACACTATCCACAACACCGCCAACCTTTGTGTCATCAGCAAACTTACTAACCCATCCCTCCACTTCCTCATCAGGGTCATTTATAAAAAATCAGAGTTGGGGTCCCAGAACAGATCCCTGAGGCACACCACTCTTTGCCGTCTGTGGGCAAGCCAGTTCTGGATCCACAAAGCAATGTCTCTTTGGATCCCATGCCTCTTTACTTTCTCAATAAGCCTTGCTGAAATCCATATACACTATATCTACTGCTCTTCCTTCATCAATGTGTCTAATCACTTCCTCAGAAAAATTCAGTCAGGCTCGTAAGGCACAACCTGCCCTTGGACAAAGCCATGCTGACTATTCCTAATCATATTATACCTCTCCAAATGTTCATAAATCTTGCCTCACAGAATCTTCTCCATCAACTTACCAACCACTGAGGTAAGACTCACCGGTCTATAATTTCCTGGGCTATCTCTACTCCCTTTCTTAAATAAGGAACAACATCTACAACCAACAACACACACAAAATGCTGGTAGAACACAGCAGGCTAGGCAGCATTTACAGGGAGAAGCGATGTCCTGACGAAGGGTCTCGGCTCGAAACGTCAACATCGCTTCTCCCTATAGATGCTGCCTGGCCTGCTGTGTTCCACCAGCATTTCGTGTGTGTTGTTGTTTGAATTTCCAGCATCTGCAGATTTCCTCGTGTTTGCTCTTTAAACATCTACAACCTGCTGGTTGCTTTACTGAGGCAGCGAGAGTCTATGGAGGGGTGGCTGGTTTCCATGATGTGCTGAGCTGTGCCCACAACTCTCTGCAGTTTCTTCCGGTTGTCGCACCAAGTCATTATGCCCTCCAGATAGAATGGTAAGAGTCGAAGGGCACATGGGGCATTTCTTTAGTCTTCCTGAGGAAGTAGAGGTGGTAGTGAGCCTAGTGGAGTGATAGTGAGTTCTGTGCAGTGGAGGTGGTTTCTTCCTCAGTACAGTTAAAATGATAAATGCAAGGAAGTCTGCAGGCGCTGAAAATTCAAAGCAGCACACACAAAATGATAGAGAAACTCAGCAGGTCAGGCAGCGTCTATGGAACTGAATAAACGATGGGCATTTCAGGCCCTGACCCCGCTTCAGGACAATTAAAATGATTGCATCTCACCGATCTCTCATCTGGGGGTCAGAGTCCTGGAGTCCCACTACACAGAGACAGGCCCTTTGGCCCATCTGGTCAGTGCTGAGCAAGGTGCCCAACCAAATGCTGAGGAAAATGACATTGCCCCACTCTAGAAAGCCTGAATTCAAGATGCTGGGGTTGAACCTGGGCTAGCTTGTAGCACTGCCCATCATTGTGTACCAAAGATGCGAAGTAACAATGGGAGATCATCAGCCTGTGGACTAGCTGACACCTGGTCTCATAGAAACCGGACACATCGAAACTCAGTGGTGTCCTTTCCTGGCTGACTGACACAACCATGCTCACACAACTACAGCGCGCCCCACGGTGAAGTAAACCTCATGTGAAATTCCCACCCTAGAAAGCTCAAGGGTGAGGGTGTTAGGGTTTGGGAAGGAAGGATTTAAGTGCAGGAGTGAATAGACTCGGGATGGGTAGGATGGAGTTGTGCATGAGTGAGACTTGGGATCGGTGTAGTGGGAAGGAAGGAGTTGAGTGAACAGACTCGGGAAGGTGTTGGGTGAATAAGATAGGGTATTCACCCTATGCAGGAGTGAGAGCTGGGAGGGGTGCAGGGGTAGGGGGAGGGGAGGAAGGAGTAAAGTACAGGGGTGAACCGACTGGGGAGGGGTCTGGGGGAAATGATGGAGTTCCCAAAAGGACAACATCATACTATCCTGCCAATGTGGAGAGAAGACAACAGGGAGCTGAGTATCAGGCCAAATATATAATGGGTCTTTGTGCTCCTCCTTGCTGGCTGTGTCCAGTCCACCATTGCGGTAGGAATGCTCCTGTCACACTAAATGCTTCCTTTTCCTTCCGTTTCTCAGGGAACTGCCGATGCTGGCTCGGAACTACGTGATGCGACTGCTGTTCCTGGATCAGCCCTTGCCCCAGGCTGGCATCACCTTCTGGGTAAAGAAGGACAGCCAACGGTATATTTCCACCACACTCACTACTCTCTCGCTGTGACTTGATGGGCTGTAGCAGAAATGCCTTCCCTTGAAGGCGGTTTCCTCTGTGTCATTGGGGAAACGGACTTCAGGAAAAGGTATTTCTGAAGAAACAGGCCCTCCAGCTCTCTGTGCTGACCACCAATCATCAACCACGATTGTTGTACGAGGCACTGTTGAGACCATCTTTGTAATATTGTGCTCAGTTTTGGTCAACCTGCTGCAGTAAAGATGTCCCAAAGCTGAAAGAAGATTTATGAGGAAGTTACTAGGACTTGGAAGGACTGAGTTATGAAGAGAGGTTGAAAAGGTTGGGACAATTCTCTGGAGTGTTGGAGAATGAGGGGTGATCTGACAGAACAGAGGTGCATAAATTCACAAGGGGTGTAGGGATAGATGAATGAGCAATCTTTTCCCCAATGGGGAATCAAGAACTAGAGGGCGCATGTTTAAGGTGAGAGGGCGCGAGATTTAATACGATCCTGAGGGAAAAACTGTGCTCTGGTGGGTGCACAGTATATGGAAAGAGGCTGGTACGTTAACAACATTTCAAAGGAACTGGGACAAGTAGATGGGCAGGAAAGGTTGAGCCGAATGTGGGTAAATGGAAATCTAGGTCAGTA
Source organism: Hypanus sabinus (assembly GCF_030144855.1). Taxonomy (NCBI): domain Eukaryota; kingdom Metazoa; phylum Chordata; class Chondrichthyes; order Myliobatiformes; family Dasyatidae; genus Hypanus; species Hypanus sabinus. The sequence continues at coordinate 167,501,066 of NC_082710.1, read as the reverse complement.
TGGAGATGATGGAGCAAAGGGACTAGTCCCACGCTGTGTAACTCTGACTGTAACTACTACAGATTCCTAAACTCACCTATGCATTGGGGGAAGTTACAACAGGCAGTTAACCCACAAAGCCTGCATGTTCTTGGTCATAGGAAAGGGAAATCATGTGGCTACAGGAAGAACATGCAAACTTGATGCATGGTACCAGAGGTCAGGATCAGGCGCAGATCCCTGGTGCTGTGAGGCAGTGGCTCCTCTGACAGCAGCACTGTGCTGCCTTGCTTCTATATTTCCTCGTATCAGAAGCCTCAACTCCATTAAACTAAAATTTATAATATGTGCAGGGGACCTAGAGTCAGCCATATACCCTCCTTGGTCTCTCCTGGTGTTCAAAAATGTTAACTTTGTCCTCAACTTGCTTTCTTTCCTGTCATCAATAATCCTTGATTCTCCCAAAATCTAAAAATCTCCCTCAACTCTAAAACTAGAAATTAAGATGAATTAAAAAATGTAATAAGATTTATAATTGCACCACCAGCAGTTCAGTTCTGCAGGGTTATCTGTGGGCTGCATTCTACCTTGGACCTCTAAGTTGCTAGGCAACCCCCGTTGATTCCTGGTGGTTTTGCAATCCAGATGTTCAGATTCAAGAATGAGGCTTAAAACTTGTTATGTACAGTCATTTTGTTAAGTATTTCAAGAATGAAGAAGGAACAAGTAAAGACAAAGATAAAAAAAGTCATTGTTCTTTCAGACTCAGACCAAGCTCCAGTGACACCAATTAATCTATAAAATAGCCAAATTCAAGAGGCATGACAGCTGCTGGAGGAAAAACTAAGAAGCTTTTGAAAGCTTGGAAAAATACAGAAGCAACCATACCACAAGTACAGGAAAACGCACTTATCAATTACATGTACCCTTGGTGGCCACTTTACATGGATACATCTGCTCATTAATGCAAGTGTCTAATCAGCCAACCACTTGGCAGCAACTCGCTGCATAAAAGCATGCAGACATGCTAAAGAGGTTCCGTTGTTCAGACCAAACAGCAGAATGGGGAAGAAACTTTGGCCATGAAATTATTTTTGGTTTGAGTATCTCAGAAACTGCTGAGCGCCTTGGATTTTCACGCACAAGTCTTGAGAGAGTACAGAAAATGGTGCAAGAAAGCAAAGAACTGCCTGTGGGCGAAGAAGCCTTGTTAGTGAGAGAGGTGCGAGGAGAAATGGCCAGACTAGTTCAAGCTGACAGGAGAGTGAAATAACCAAGCTCTACAACAGTGTGCAGAAGGGCAACTCTGAACTCACAAGATGTCAAACCGTAAGTGGAAGGGCTGCAGCCCCAGAAGACCATGAACATAGGTACATGAGTTATGAAGTGGCCAAAGAGTGTACATAGGTGATTATGTAAAAAATACGAGCAAGCATAGGAAAGTTAAATGACAAAGTAATTCTGCTCATAGAAAATCAACCATATAGAATTTACCAATTCACTGCCCAAAAATGTGAGATGCAGCATAGACCTCCCTCTCAGGCAATATATGTGGCAGAGAAAATGGTAACTAAATCAACAGAAAATTACTTTTCGACTCTCCTTTTCTTGCTGTACATGTTGATGACTCAGCTTTGCATTCTGCAGCACCGAATTGCTGATGAGAGAATCATGAATTATATTTTCCTTTTTAACTCACCTTGATGTCTAGCTTTAGAGTTGAGAAAGCTTTTTTTGGATTTTGGGAGAAATGAAGGATTGCAGATAAAGAAAGTATGTTGAGGGACAAAGTAGAGGTAACCTCATTGAACCCTTAATACAGATGTAAAACCCTTAACCATGCTGGATGTATTAGTAGATCAAGCAGAATGAGAGAGAAATCAATGTCCTAGCATCAGAAAGATTTTTGACATGGAGGAAGTGGCGGGTGGGGGACGGGGAGAGTAATGGGAGCACGATATGAGGAAGAAGATGGAAAAGATTACCTTTATTTGTCACCTGTATGTCAAAGCATCCTGTGAAATATGTCATTTGTGTCAAGGCAAATCAGAGGGGATTGTGGTTGGGGCAGCCTGCAAAGTGTTGCTACATTTCCAGTGCCCACAACTCACTAGCCTAACCTCGCATGTTTAGACCGTGGGAGGAATCCGCAGCGTGCAGAAGAAAACGGCGAGGCGAGAGCTCTCAAACTCCTCGCAGACATCAGTGGGAATTGAACCCCCATTAGAGCTGTAAAGAAATTGCACTAACCGCTACGCAACGTGCCTCCCCATTAAATGACCAAAGGATTGGCGATGCAAGGTGAAAAGCACTGCTTTAGAAACGAGGCGTGGAGTTAAACAGCACAGTGGTAGGCACTTCGGCCCATCAATCCCGTGCTGACCCTCTTATAGATGTGTACATAGTCATGAGTACGGATAGGGAGAATGTACTCGGGTCTTTTTCCCACTATTGGGGTATCACGGACTGGACAACGTGGGGTTGTGAGAGGAGAAACATTGAAAAGGGTGGTATATTGTGGAATGTGCTGCCACAGGTACAACAGCAACTCTTTTTTTTAAAAATTGGATAGATTTGTGAATTGGAAAGGTTTAACTTATGGGTGAAATGCTGGAAAATTGGGCTAGCTTGATGGGGCTTCTTGGTTGGGCCGATGGGCCTGTTTCCCTGCTGTGTGACTCTGACTCGAAGCACCCACTTACACTAATCCCATTTTACCTCTTACTGGTAAGATGGTGGTGAGTTCAGACATACTGGCCTCGGGTGAACCAAAGGTGTTTTTTCTTTGCTTTGTTAAAAGTCTTTTTTACAGTTGCGAGATGGTGCTGAGCTTCGTGCTGCTTGCCGATCGGAGCAGCTAGCTGGGGTGTCACAGGGGCTGACCTTAGTGCAGACTGTGCGGCTGCCTGCAGCAGGGGGCCATCGGTGCATAACGGCAGTGGTCAGTGTAACCATGGGTGATTGACTTGGACGATTCCTGTCGGGCATTGCTAACGTAAGATGCCACAGGCCTGCTTGCCTCCTTTGGTGGTACAACAGACAGCGAGCCAGCTGCATGTCCTCGGTTGTAGGCCTCAAGCCGTGGGGTTGCCTGCTGCTGCAGTGCAGGCGGAGGCAGTGTTGTTTGGTGTCTCTCCTGTCAGTTCTGCCCTCCAGTGTTCGATCACGGAGGGTCAGGCTGGATTGCCTGTGTCCTGCACACTGCAAGGAGCTGTACCGTCAACTTGTGCAACAGATCGTTCGGGCTGTGTAGGTATGTGGTTTTTTTTGTGACTGTTTGCTATTTTGAAAGTGCTGTGTACGTTTTACACCTTGGCCCCAGAGGAATGCTGTTTCATTCGGTTGTATTAATGTCTTGAGTGATAATTAAACATGAAATTGAATTTACCTACATACCTGCACTTTTGTTGGTGTGTATGGGGGTGTAAGCCCACATAGTTCCATGCAGAATGTGCATACTCCACATAACCAGTACTGTGGGCAGGAGGTGGGCATTAAACCTGAATTACCAGAGCTGTGTGTCTGTCTCTCTCCCTCTGCCACTAAAGAAATAGAGGGGACCCAGCAGTGTAAATATGGAATGGCAGAACCATTATCTGTAATTTTGACCTTAATATTGATCTTGCAAGGGTATAATTTGTCCAGAGGTACTGTTCCTCAGCCTTACTTTCAGCTTCCCTAGATGGGGAGTGAAATTGGAAGCAATAATTATCCAGGCACCTATCAGATGTTTGCTGCAATCCATTCTGAGCGATGCAGTCTGTAACCTGACACAAAGGAGATGATTAAGCAATGTAATTGGAAAAGTGCAACTCACTGAACACCTTCAGCTGGAAACTAATGGCAGACTTGCTGTGTATTGATTACAACTGGTTAGTGCTGTTTACTCAGGGCAGCTGATGATTAAGTGGTGAGGAGGGTTGGGGCAACATGGTCACACCTCTCAACGCAGGATGTGTTAATAAAGGAGGTTTGACGCCGAATGGCAGGAGGCAAAGGCTGCGAATCAAGGGAGCCTTTTCTGACTGGCTGCCAGTGGTGTTCCACACGGGTCTGTGTTGGGACTGCTGTTTACACTGTATGTAGGATGGAATTGTGGCAAAGTTTGTGGATGGTAGCGAGAGGGAGCAGTAGAGTTGAAGCAGGGAGGCTGCAGAGGGATTTGGAGAGATCAGGAGAAGCGGCAAATGGAAGACAATGTCAGGAAGTGTATGGTGATGCATTTTGTTAGGAGTAAAATTAAAGACTATTTTCCAATTTAGAAATTTCAGCTGCAAAGGGACATGTTAGTCCTTGTGTGGGACTCCCTGTGAAGGTTAATTTGCAGGTTGAGCCAGTGAGGAAGGCAATTGCAATGTTAAAATCCATTTCGTGAGGACTGAAATATAAAAGCAAGGATGTAATGTTGAGGCTTCATAAGGCACTAGTGAGGCCTCATGGAGTATTGTGAACCGTTTTAGGTCCCTTATCTAAGAAAGGACGTGCTGGCATTGGAGAGGTTCAGAGCAGGTTCACGAGCATGGTTCTGGGAGTGAAAGGCGTATTGTATGAGGAACAATTGACAGCTCTCTGCCTTGCTGGAATTTAGAAGAATGAGAAAACATCTCATTGAAATCTACCGAATGCCTAGGTAGAGAGGATGCCTCCTGTGGTGGGGGAGTTAAGACGTTGCCACAGATGGCTGTGGGGGTCACATCATTGGGTGTATTTAAGGCAGAGGTTTGATAGGTTCTTCATTAGTCAGGGAGTGAAAGGTCACAGGGGAAGGTTGGAGGAATGGGTTGAGGGGGAAATGAATTCCTCCATGATGAAATGGTGGTGCAGACTGGATGGGCTAAATGGCCTAATTCAGCTGCTGTGTCTTATGGAGTGTACTGTTTGCACTTTAGCCTCACTCCACACTCCCCCTCTCCCTCCCCCCACTCATTTTTCCTGAGGCTGTGGGCTCACATCCCCCACTCTGTACTCATTCTCCGGTGACGTCTGCACTGACAAGGGGCGCCATACTGCTGGGGGAGCTCGGTGGGTCTGGCAGCATCTGTGGAAGCGAAAGGGCAGTGTGTGACCCACTACGCCACCCGGTCCCAGAGGGGGAGGGGGCAGTATGTGACCCACTACGCCACCCGGTCCCAGAGGGGGAGGGGGGCAGTGTGTGACCCACTACGCCACCCGGTCCCAGAGGGGGAGGGGTCAGTGTGTGACCCACTACGCCACCCGGTCCCAGAGGGGGAGGGGGCAGTGTGTGACCCACTACGCCACCCGGTCCCAGAGGGGGAGGGGGCAGTGTGTGACCCACTACGCCACCCGGTCACAGAGGGGGAGGGGGCAGTGTGTGACCCACTACGCCACCCGGTCCCAGAGGGGGAGGGGTCAGTGTGTGACCCACTACGCCACCCGGTCCCAGAGGGGGAGGGGGCAGTGTGTGACCCACTACGCCACCCGGTCCCAGAGGGGGAGGGGGCAGTGTGTGACCCACTACGCCACCCGGTCCCAGAGGGGGAGGGGGCAGTGTGTGACCCACTACGCCACCCGGTCCCAGAGGGGGAGGGGGCAGTGTGTGACCCACTACGCCACCCGGTCCCAGAGGGGGAGGGGGCAGTGTGTGACCCACTACGCCACCCGGTCCCAGAGGGGGAGGGGGCAGTGTGTGACCCACTACGCCACCCGGTCCCAGAGGGGGAGGGGGCAGTGTGTGACCCACTACGCCACCCTGTCCCAGAGGGGGAGGGGGCAGTGTGTGACCCACTACGCCACCCTGTCCCAGAGGGGGAGGGGGCAGTGTGTGACCCACTACGCCACCCGGTCCCAGAGGGGGAGGGGGCAGTCTGTGACCCACTACGCCACCCAGAGGGGGAGGGGGCAGTGTGTGACCCACTACGCCACCCAGTCCCAGAGGGGGAGGGGGCAGTGTGTGACCCACTACGCCACCCCGTCCCGGAGGGGGCAGTGTGTGACCCACTACGCCACCCGGTCCCAGGGGGGAGGGGGCAGTGTGTGACCCACTACGCCACCCGGTCCCAGAGGGGGAGGGGGCAGTGTGTGACCCACTACGCCACCCGGTCCCAGGGGGGAGGGGGCAGTGTGTGACCCACTACGCCACCCTGTCCCAGAGGGGGAGGGGGCAGTGTGTGACCCACTACGCCACCCAGAGGGGGAGGGGGCAGTGTGTGACCCACTACGCCACCCAGTCCCAGAGGGGGAGGGGGCAGTGTGTGACCCACTACGCCACCCGGTCCCAGAGGGGAGGGGGCAGTGTGTGACCCACTACGCCACCCGGTCCCAGAGGGGAGGGGGCAGTGTGTGACCCACTACGCCACCCGGTCCCAGAGGGGAGGGGGCAGTGTGTGACCCACTACGCCACCCGGTCCCAGAGGGGGAGGGGGCAGTGTGTGACCCACTACGCCACCCGGTCCCAGAGGGGTAAGCAGAATGCATGAGCTATATCTCCACTGCAGCACATTGCTTCTGAACAATCAGATGGAGGGGTAACACTCAGCTGGACAGGACCCTCTGACTGCCTGGCCTGGTAGTGTGTGTGACACCGATGGAGCAGCACACATCGGTGATGTTTGGACTGGAGACTTTGCCCCCATGTGCTGTCTGTGTGATTTCTCTGCCATTCTCCCCGGGGCCCGGTGTGGTAGTGGGTCACACGGAGCTAGTAAGTAACTGCTTAGGACAGGGCAGTGCTCTCAATGGATGCTGCCTGACCCACTGTTCCTCAAGCATTTTGTGCATTATATTCCTGGAATCACAGCATGAAAATGGGCCTGTAAGCCTAACCAGTCTATGCCAACCAAGATGCCCACCAAAGCCAGTCCTATTCGCCTGCATTTGGCCCACATCCCTCTCAACCTTTCCTAGCCGTGTACCTTTAAATGATAATATATCTGCCTCACCCACTTCCTCTGGCAGCTCATTCCAGATAGAGATCCCTCTCTGGCTGAAAAGGATGCCAGTGTTTCCTGTTTAAATTTCTCCACTCTCAACTTAAACCTCTGCCCTGTCTCTTGTTCTTGATTCCTTGTCTGGGGGAAAAAGACTGTGTTAACCCTCTCTGTGCAGCTCCTGATTTTATACTCTAAGATCACCTCTCGATCTCCTGTACACCACAATGAGGAAAGTCCCAACCTGCTCAACCTCTCTGGTTCCAGTGACATGTTCACATTCAAGTTTAATTGTCAGATGAAAAAGCGTATGTCTGGGGTCACACACAGCACATATAACTAGGATAGTGGAAAAACACCCGAACACAAAATTATATTAACAAGCAGTGATATAGCTCAGGTCCCTGAGTGTCTTGACCTGGAGATCGATGGTCCTGGAGCAGCCGCAGACAAAGGGAATCCAACCCCCCTCTTCTGGAGGGGCCAGCTCCAGCGTCGGCAACAGGCGATCCCGAGCAATGAATGAGGGGCTGCTGCTCGCCACAACCGAGGCTACGCGGCTCCCCGGCCGCCGGTCTTGCCAATGAGCTGAACTTACGGAGTACGACATTCCCAATATCTTGTGATTACAGCGTAATGTCCTACACCGTCCGTTGGGCGGCACACACCTCCGTTCAGTGCCACAGCTCGGTGCACAGCAAGTCCACCTGCACCATTATCCTGCCACTCAGTAGTGAGGTAGACCTGCAGTACTTGATATTTTTCCTATCCTACAGTGTCTTATGAGTGCAAAAACAAGTCTTAAATACAAGAATTACACCTTTCATTCCACTCAGAAAGGCCGCTGTGCCTGAGCGTGCCGCCATCTTACTGGGGCATCCCTGTAACCCCCTTTGTATGCTTTCTAGTTGAATGGCACCTTTCCTATTGACCTGAGTGCGTCAGATTCCCAGCATCTGCAGAATCCCTTGTGCCTCCTGACTCCACAACCTCACTGGATGTGGAGCAGTGTTCTGTGGCAGCCAGACGAGGAAGTTTGGGCACGCTTTTCCCTCCTATCTTCCCACCCCCCCCCCCCCCTTCCCCATATCACTGGTATTTGGGTTCTTTTTCCAGCTTTGGAAAAATTAAATCAACTTATCGAGCAATGCACACAAAGTGCTGAAGGAACTCAGCAGGCCAGGCAGCGTCTAGGAAAAGAGTAGACATAGAAACATAGAAAATCTACAGCACAATACAGGCCCTTCGGCCCACAAAGCTGTGCCGAACACATCCCTACCTTAGAAAAATAGAGGGCTAAGGGTAAGCCTAGTAATTGCTGAGCTCCATGTACCTATCCAAAAGTCTCTTAAAAGACCCATCGTATCCGCCTCCACCACAGTTGCCGGCAGCCCATTCCATGCACTCACCACTGAGTAAAAAAAAACTTACCCCTGACATTTCCTCTATACCTACTCCCCAGCACCTTACCCACCCCTTCTCCTCCCCATCCCCACCCACACAGATGGGCCTCCAACCCTGCAGCCCCAGGGCAGGCTACCTGTGGCCTCCAACCTCTGGACTGGGACCCCAGACTTGCACTGGGCCTCCGAACTCCAGATCCGCCAACCTTGGGGCTTCAACCTCTGGTCTTTGACCCCCTTAGTTGCCGACCTCTGGGCCTCGAGTCATCAAATTGTGTTTATTGACATCTTGCCAAGTACATCTGTGTACAGGTGCAATGAAAAACTTATTTACAGCAGCATCACCACAGGCACAGAGTGTCAGATATACGACGTTCACAAGAAAAACTACTTTCTACTTTGTGTGGGCAGACAAGGTTAATTGCTCTGGTGTCTCAAGTTGGGACATTTTCCCCACCCTAGCACCACTCAGTGTTTGCAGGGAAGAACAGTGAAGTGGGCTGTTTCGTGCTGTGTCTCTGTCTCCCTTGTGTCAGTTTGAGTTACGTGTGACTCTTGACCTCTCAGTCTACCTTGTCATGGCTTTTGCAGTGTCTACCAGCACTGTAACTGTTAACTAATCTGCATTCCTTTCTGAGGAGATTGAGGTAAGTGAGGCTCCCCCTTCCCCCATCTTAACTGAGTTTTACAGGAGCACCATTGAGAGTGTCCTGACGAGCTGCATTTCCATCTGCTATGGGAGTAGCCAAATGTCGGACCAGAAGTCCCTACAAAGGACGGTGAGAACAGCTAAGAGGATCTTAGGGGTCTCCCTACCATCCATTGAGGGTATTTATCAGGAGTGCTGCGTACTCTGGGCCCTCAGTATTATTAAGGATCCCACCCATCCATCCAGCTTCCTCTTAGACTTTCTACCATCAGACGGGAGACTCTGATGCATAAAGACAAGAACGGTCATGATGAGAAACAGTGCCTCCTTTCAGACCGATGGGCTTCTGAACTCCCTGCCACCTCGCATTCAAACTGTCTCCGGATAATTTGTTTTATACCCTAGAATATTTAATGTATGTACTTATTTCTACGTAATTCATTTGTATGTTTAATTATTACTTTCCGAAGTCGATGTTTGTTACTGTGCTTTACACCCTAGTCCACAGAGATGTCTCACTTTGTTATATATAAATGACAATAAATGACTCTCTAGACATGCTTACATATGGCATGATTTGTCTGGATTTCACTGTATTGAAATGGAAATTGATTTACTGTTGTCAGTGAAAAGCTTGCCTTGCCTTCTGTTCATAAAGATCAAATCAGACGCAGTGCATTAAGATAGAGCAAGATCAATCAGAATCGTATAGCAGCTACAGAGAAAGTTGCAGTGCAGGCAGACAATAAGGTGCAAAGTCATAACCTACATCGTTATGAGGTCAAGAGTCCATCTTATTACTGACCTCTCTGCTGTCACCCCTCCGTAGAGCCCACGACGACTGCGTGAGCATCCTGATGGGACTACGACTCTGGCATTCCCAGCAGCTTCCCGGTGGGCTCCAGGGCCTGATCCTTAATCCAATCTTCAAAGAGAACCTGCGTATTGTAGTGCTCGGCGGGTAAGTGACCACGGCACGGGGCTATAATTGGTTTATTGTCACAAGTACTGTCTAACTCTCTCAATATAACCATAACCATATAACAATTACAGCATGGAAACAGTCCATCTTGACCCTTTTAGTCCGTGCCGAACGCTTACTCTCACCTAGTCCCACTGACCCGCACTCAGCCCATAATCCTCCATTCCTTTCCTGTCCATATACCTATCCAATTTTACTTCAAGTGACAATACTGAACCTGCCTCTACCACTTCTACTGGAAGCTCGTTCCACACAGCTACCACTCTGTAAACAAATATCCCCCCCCTCTTGTTACCCTTAAACTTTTGGCCCCTAATTCTCAACTCGTGTCCTCTTGTTTGAATCTCCCCTACTCTCAATGGAAAAAGCCTATCCATGTCAACTCTATCTATCCTCATCATTATTTTAAATACCTCTATCAAGTCCCCCCTCAACCTATGCTCCAAAGAATAAAGACCTAACTTGTTCAACCTTTCCCTGTAACTTAGGTGCTGAAACCCAGGTAACATTCTAGTTAATCTTCACTGTACTCTCTCTGTTTTCTTGACATCTTTCCTATAATTCGGTGACCAGAACCGTACTCAATACTCCAAATTCGGCCTTACCAATTGCCTTGTAGAATTTTAACATTACATCCCAACTCTTATACTCAATACTCTGATTTATAAAGCTTTCTTCACCTCCCTATCCACATGAGATCCCACCTTCGGGGAACTATGTGCCATTATTCCTAGATCACTCTGTTCTACTGCATTCTTCAACGCCCTACCATTTACGATGTATGTCCTATTTGGATTATTCCTACCAAAATGTAGCACCTCACACTTTCAGCATTAAACTCCATTTGCCGTCGTTCAGCCCACTCTTCTAACTGGCCTAAATCTCTCCGCAAGCTTTGAAAACCTACTTCATTATCCACAACGCCACCCACCTTAGTATCATCTGCATACTTACTAATCCAATTTACAATCTGTTCTCTTCCGTCGGGCTGAAGATACAAAAGCCTGAAAACACTACAGCACAGCCTCCGAATAGAAGGATGTTACTTTCGAACAGAGATGATAGTCCTGATGAAGGGGCTCAGCCCAAAACGTAGACTGTTTATTCCTCTCTATAAGTGCAGTCTGAGCTGCTGAGTTCCTCCACACTCTGTGTGTGTGTGTGTGTGTGTGTGTGTGTGTGTGTGTGTGTGCGTGCATTTCCAACATCTGCAGATTTCTGTGTTTCAAATTCAAAGTACATTTATTACCAAAGTACATATAAAGTTTTCAACCCTGAGGTTCGTCTTCTTGCAGGCAGCCACAAAACAAAGACCGTCAAATGTGTGTGTGGGGGGGGGGGGGGAAGAAAAGAACAAATAACACACAGCATATTAAACGTCAGTCATCAAGCTCATTGAGAGATGAGGAGCCACTGAGTGGTGAATCTGCAGAATTCATTGCCACAGATGGTTGTGGACGCTAAGTCATTGGGTATATTTATAGGAGAGATTGATTAATAAGAGCATCAAATGTGACAGAGACAGGGCAGGAGAATGGGTTTTTTGAGCCATGGTCAGATGGGCAGAACGGCCTAATTCTGTTCCTATGTCTTAGGGTCTTAACTCCAACCCTTTGTCCCCACTCTCATCCCTAGGTCTCCAAGTCATTCAGGTTCTCCTCCAAGGCTGCCTGTGGACATAAGGCAGCTTCAGGTCTCATTCCAGAGTAGAGCTGTTCCTGTTGACAAGTTCCTTCATTCTCACACTGGGATCTCAGTGATCTTTTCTCCCAGGGTTTTAGATGAAGCAGTTGCTTTGTCACCAAAGAGATTATGGCCTTGCTCAAGTAGACCTCAATTTGCAGCAATTAAGTTACCAATGCTTTTAGTAACCATAGCAATGGTATCTTGGCTAAGCAATTAATTTAATTGTTAGAAAACTATCACATTTTAAAAAAAAAATCAGTTTACAATCCAAAGTACTGGTGCTTTGGAAATGGAACACTTTCTGTTTAGGACATCTATTGCCAGTATCAAACATCCAGAACTACACAGAAATGAACCAGGTACACAGAAATGCCTTCTCTACACCATTTGTTCAAATTGTCCAGCCAAGCATAGGTACAAAGCACTCTGTATTAAATACCGCCAGAACAGACATAATGCGGGTTCGATGCAGAGTAAATCTGAACCTACATTGAATCAACACACACAAGGTGCTGGAGGAGCTCAGCAGGCTGGACAGTATCGATGGAAAAGACTATACAGTTGTTTTTCCGAGCCAAGACCCTTCATCAGGACTGGAAAGGAAGGGGGAAGGAGGACAAGGTGGTGGGTGTCCCTGTGTTGTTGGGGATGGGTGAAGTGGGTGGTGGTTGTGATGGAAAATAACTGGTTCTTTGAGTCTCAACAGTAGAGGCCTGGACACACACAGTTTTAATAATAAGGAATTTATTTACAAGGGGAAGTCGGGTCAACACAAGCAACGACAATACACAGGAAGTGGTGTAGGGGACAGGGTTTGGTTACACAAACAAAGAACAAGGGAAAAGCACTACGACAGCTATCCCCCTTGACCTTGGATAGCTGCAGCTCCCTTACCAGGACAAACGATAGACCTTCCCAAACATAAATCAATGCACTTACCTTCAGTGAGGTGGTCTGTAAGAGAGACCGAGCCAGGGACAAGTCTCACCTTTTATAGCATGGGGCTGGGCGAGATAATCCAATTAAGGTGACCAATAATTTAGGTGTGCATTGATTAGTTGGGAGGGACCAAATGTTGATTGGCATGTGGTGTGTCCTCCGACCAGCCAGGTGGCAGTGCATCTGTCACATGGCCGGTATCTCTGGATACACTCCACCCCTCGGAAGACGCACCAGATAGCCAACATACATAAGAGGGTGAAACAAAATCGCATATACCAGAAATAACCAATTTTGAGCAGCTAAGTAAATGCAGAGACACTCTTAATCAGCTGGTATGAGCAACATAGTATAGAAATGGCTATGATTACAAGAATGAGTGCGATGGACCAGTGAATGACAATTGCCCACCACCCCCTAGGGACCCAAACGGCCACCAATTGCCCCATGAGGTGTTGTGCTGGAGGAGCTGGTCCCTTGATTTTTGAGTTTTAGCCACCGAGTCCCGAATGTGAGCGATGTTGCTGGACTCATCAGGGATAAAGGTACAGCATTCCTTTCTGCACATGTTCCACCATCAGCAGCGAGTAGGTAATCCAGTGCCATTCGGTTCTGCAGGGCGACCATCCTGACAGCTGTCAGTTCTGCCGCCATTCGGGTGAGGGCATCCTCCGTGTGTTGCAGGGCCACTGCCGTCTCGTTGGCCAGAGTCTCGAGCACACTGGTCATCTGGATCACCTCCCGGGACAGCCGGGCCGTACCATAACTGGGAAAGGCCATCATCCAGAATCTCTCTGCCTCTGTAATGGCCCTCTTGTCCCGGTGCCCGCTGTACGCCGGATGCTCCCCAAGGTCATTCAGGGGGTGGATGAAGGGCACTACATGTGCTGGAAAGCAGCAGCCGTACCAGCTCGTGGGGAGCCACAGGTTGGCGCGGTGGCCGCAGATCCAGTGGGTCCCGTTTAGAGTCCAGGGAGCTCCCAGCTTAGCGGCATCGTCGGCAGTGGTCACTGGGGCACCCGGGTACCAGTTTTGCTGACAGTTGCTGTGACCAACGGAAAAGTCAGAAGTGTGCGCATTGCGGAGTCTGCACCAGCATTCGTTAGGTATACTCAGGCTGTGGAATAGAGTTATGGAATAGAGGGTGGGGACTCGGGTGGAGGTCAAATTGTAGGGAGGGAAATACCAGTTCCTGAAGCACCCACCCCATCGGGGGTCAAGGGAAGAGATGTTGTGGAGTGGGGAGGAGAGTGATGGGGGACCGCCAGCAGGGCCCCCCCAAACAGATATGCCAAAACCAGCAGGAGCAAACAGTCTGTGTAAACAGTTCATCTCAATGTCATCCAGCGGGATCGGCGTGAGTGGCAGCGCATCATCAGCGTGTGCTGGGGCCCGCAAGCAGATCCAGCAGTCCGATCTGTTGGTGTTGCTGGCAAACTCGTAAGCGACCCTGAGGAAGGTGTTGGCAACTGTCACGGAGCCGAGCATCGCAGCGACCAGGAGGGATGACTGGAGTCGCACCATTGTCCTGTAGAGGGAGACGGGGGTGGGGGTAGGTGCAGGAGGAAACTCATTCCCGTCTGGTTAAATGCCGGGTACGTAAACAGGACAAATCAGATTTGCCCGGAATGGCAACCCAGCGGGTGTCCCCTGGACCGCGCGCGACAATTTCTCCCTTTCTGGGGAGGCTCTGCGGCTGTCGGATCCATACTCTGCCCGATTCCTCGGCTCGGGGGGCTTCGGTGGTTTCCCAGTCGGGAGATGGGGACTGAGCCGGGTGGCGGGCCAGTGGGGATCCCCCTTCGCTAGTAGGCCGTGTGTTTAACTGGTCGACGGCCTGCTGAAGGACATTTAGCCACCCCTGCAGCGTGCGAGAGGGTGTCAGAGTGCGGATTCTTTCCTTGAGCAGGCCGTTCATTCTTTCAATTAAGCCCGATGCCTGGGGGTGGTGGGGTATATGGAACAGCCACGAGATCCCCGCCTCAGCCGCCCATGTCTGGGCTTTGGTCCCAGCAAAGTGTGAGCCCTGATCGGATTGTACCTCCCATGGGACCCCATAGAGAGAGGAGAGGTGTTGTAATCCTCTGATGGTGCCGTTCTAGTCGGCCCTGTCACAGGGCACCGCCACCAGGACACCCGGGTATGTGTCCACCATCGTGAGGACATACTGCTTCTTATTCTGTCACCGTAGCGGTCCGATACAGTCGATTTGCCATACCTGACCCGCTCCCGTGCCGCGACGAATGTGGCCCGGTGGCCCTATCGGCCAGTCCCGTGGCCGGACTTGCTGGCAGATGGGGCGGTTATCTGCAGAGGTTTTACATTGATCGAGTGTCAAGGCCACACCGAATCGTTCAGCCCAGCGCCGCGTGCCATCGGCCCCTAAGTGGCCACCTTTTCGGTGTGCCCACGCGGCTAGTGCACTGGGGTCTGTGTCAGGGGTGGAAGTGGTGGCAGATGATAATTGGGCAGCCTGGTCCACAGCAGCGTTAAACGTTGCCTCTTCATTATCTTTCCGGGTATGGGCATCCACATGGTGGACAGAAATTTTCCTGTGGGTAGCCTGGTCCCAAATGAAATGCCAGTGGTGCTGTCCCCAGAGGGAACGTCCGTGTATTTCCCACCCCATGTCTTGCCACCGGGCCATCCACACCGCAATGCCGTTAGCTACTGCCCAGGAGTCAGTGTAGATGTGGACTGGTCCGGTAGTGTTTTGAGGGATGAGGGCTACTGCCGCCAGCTCGGAAAGTTGACTGGAACCCCCCCTCCCCCTCGGTGGTTAAAATTCTATCCGTGGCGGGATGAAGTGCTGCCGCTTTCCAAAATTGTTTACCCTCTTTCCAGCGGCTGGAGCTGTCTGTGAACCAGGCGCGCAGTTTGCTGTCAGGGTCGAGGGAATCGAAGGGTTGACCCCAACATGCTGGAGAGGGTTGTACCTCGGGGATGTCTGGGGCAGGGTCCTGGGACTGGGGGAAAGCCATGACTTGTTCATGGAGGCGGCTGACCCCTTCAGGACCGGGCTCAGCCCGGTCCGCAATGTACCACTTCCACTTGACAAATGGAGGACCTCTGAGCACAGCCCTCCTTGTGGGTAGAATCGGGGGACTTGACCCATCGCATTATGGGCAGATGGGGGCGAAGGACGACGGGGTCGGTGCCTGTTTGGTGTTCTGTGGCGAGGAGCGGCAGGTAGCAGGCTAGTAGCTGGCGCTCAAAGGGGCTGTAGCGCACTGCCGCTTCAGGTAGGGACATAGTCCAGAAGCCGAGGGGGACTCTACGCCCTGGGGTCTTCAGCCAGAGGCTCCACTCGGCGACCGTCTCGCTCGCTGAGACCTGTAACTCAAAAGGCAGACCTGCGTGGCAGTGCCATGGCTTGTTCCACCGCTAGTTTCGCCGTATCAAAGGCAGTCTGTTCCGCTGGGCCCCACAGAAATGTGGATTTTTTTTCCTGGAGATCCTATAGCGCGGCCGGAGAAGCATGGGAAAGTGGGGAATATGCTGCCGCCAATAGCCCAGGAGCCCCACGAATCTCTGTGTGTCAGTTTTATTCGAGGGGACGGCAAAAATTAAATTTTATTTTTAGCGGCATCGGGTATGCTTCTGTGCCCAGAGTTCCATTGTTCTCCAAGGAAATGACACCCTGGCTGGGGCCCTGTATTTTTTCCATATTAATGGCCCAGCCCCGTCCCCTGAGGGATTCAATCAGCATGTGAAGGGCCTTTGACACAATGGTCTCAGAAGGACCTTGGAGAAGAATATCATCTATATAATGTGCAATCGAAATCTCCAGTGGGAATTGGATGTAGTGTAAATCGCGGGAGACAAGCCCATGGCAAATTGTGGGGCTGTGAATGTAGCCTTGGGGCAGGCGATTAAATGTGTATTGTCTGCTATCCCAAGTAAAGGCAAACTGGTCTCGGCTATCTGAGTGCAGGGGAATCGAGAAAAATGCATTCGCTTAATCGACAACAGCGTCCCAGGGTTTATGGGGACGGCCTGCGATGTCTTCAATAAGGGTGACAATGTCAGGCCAGCCTTGTTCAGTTGCCTATGATCAACGGTCATCCGCCAGGACGGGCCAAATGGGGCTATTGAAAGGCGAGGCAGCGGTTCTAATAATTCCCTCCCGTAACAGGGCTTGAATGGAGTCTGCGATTTCTTTGTGCCCCCCCCCCCCGGCACTCTGTACTGATTGTTACAGATGATCTTGGAGGGAGGGGGAAATAACAATTGGTTCCCACTTAGCCACCCCGACGACAATAGTGGCTCGCGCGATGCCGAAGGTGAACTTGCCCCTGTTTGTTTCAAGTGATTGTCCCTTTAAAACATTGATCCCGAGGATACATTCTGGGGAGGAGGCAATAAGGACTTGTACACGTCTGGGGGAATGGTTGCCTATGGCTAGGTGAAGGGTGACCTTCCTAGCTGGTAACAGGGAGCCCCCCCCCCCCCAATCCCTCTATCTGCATGTCCGTACCCCTCCGTAAGGCAGGATTGCCTGGGATAATCGTGTGCTGGGAGCCTGTGTCGACAAGCGCCATCCACCTCTGTGTGTTTCCCTTTCCCCGATGTACTGTGACGGGTACATGTGGCCTCAGGTCCCCCGGGCGGGAAAGGGCGAGAGAGCAAATGCGCCGGGGGCCCTGGCCTTCATCCTAAGGGAGGGGGGAAGAGGGCTGCCACGCTGGGGGTGAGGCACTTTGCTGGTGGAGGTGGGACATTTCCTGCCTGACGAGCCGTCTGAGTTCTGCTTCGAGACGGTTTCGGGCAGGAGAGGCGCGGAGGGTGGCTCGGTGTGGGTGGTCTTTTTGTAAGTAGTCTTCCCCCTGCAATGCTCCTTCCACAGGGCAGATAGGTTGGGGGTGGGGATGCCATCTATCTGGTTACGATCCACCTTTGCACGCAGCAGGTCCGTGTACAGCTGCCTGCGTGTATATCTGAGAGGGATAGTGTCTCGGGCCCTTGTCTTGGTCTCGCGGACCTGCGTAGGTGCCCCCCTCTGCATATATTCTAGTCCCTCCAGAAGGGTGATGGCGTCCCGTACGGTCCTACCGCTGGCTGGTGCCACGAGGGGCAGGATTACCGACTTCAGATCGGGCGTGCGGTAGTGACCAAGCATCCCGCTAGGGCACCGGTCACTCGTGTGTTTTCAAGGAAGTTACGGTCGCAGGCACCTTGATAGATGCCGTTGACCAGTGCCCATTCCCTGATAACCCGGGTGCCCTCACTGACTGTACCCCATTGCAGGCGCCCGTGCAGATCCCGCTCCAGATGTGTGGGATAGTGAGCTCGTACCGCGGTCACTACCCGATCCCACAGGGTTGTGCCGTTGCGGATTTCTACTTGTGGCGCCCGCAGCGCATTTTTTATGCTCTGCCGGTCAGAGAGGCTTCCCAGGGCGCTTGCCTCCTGATGGGAGAGGCTGAGGTTGGGCCCCCCCTCGTCCCACAGCCGGAGCAGCCAGGCCGTGAGGTGCTCGCCTGGTCGTTGGCGGTAGCGATCCGCCAGTTGGGTCAGTTCCTTGGGGGAGAAGTCCCGGGTCTCCGTGGTCTCGGAGTGACTGGGGAAGGTCCGGCCGTCTCCCCCTCGTTCCCTTCCTCCCTGCGGTGAACCTGGGACCGCGTGGTGACGGGTCGGGCATGTTGGAGGTCGGGTGAGAAGGGGGAAGGGTGGTTGTGGGACCTTGGTACCTCGGGCACCCCCTCGTCGACACTATCCAGCCAGATGTCCCCATCCCCCAGCCATGCGTCCAGCTTGTCACCACACTGGACCAAGGCTCGAATCTTTAATGGGTCCGGCTGCCAGCCAGACCGACGGGCTGCCCTGGCCGGCTGAAGTTTTATGAGGCGACAGGCAAGTTCAGTTCCCCGAACTTCAAGGTCATTGACTCGGGCCTGGGCAGCCTGTGCTGCTTCCTTCAGCGTGCAACAACGCTGACTGAGGTCTTCAATTTCCCTGTCCTTCCGACCACACAAGTGCTGCAGGTGATCAGTAATTCTAACCTGGCGTCTCAGCAGGGACGCAAACAACCAGAAGGCACCCCTTTGACTCCCCTTGGCTTTGGGGAACCCTGATTCCTTCAGGAGGGAGACCACATGATGGCCCAGCTTCTCTCCATGGGGCTCTAACTGCTCAGACCAGTCACTGGTTTTCCGTGGTCTGCCGGCATGCTGGCCAGACTCTCAAATCCCTCCCTTTCATCAGCCCACCCGGGGATATCCTGGGAGCCTGCATTGGCTTTCTTCCCCTTATTCCAGAACATTATCCTCTGTGCTTGTGTCCAGCCAAAACCTACGAGACCCAGCTCCGCAGCGCCAAATGTTGTGATGGAAATAACTGGTTCTTTGAGTCTCAACAGTAGAGGCCTGGACACACACAGTTTTAATAAGGAATTTATTTACAAGAGGAAGTCAGGTCAACACAAGCAACTACAATACACAGGAAGCGGTGTGGGGACAGGGTACAGTTACACAAACAAAGAACAAGGGAAAAGCACTACGACAGCTATCCCCCTTGACCTTGGATAGCTGTGGCTCCCTTACCAGGACAAACGATAGACCTTCCCAAGCATAAATCAATGCACTTACCTTCAATGTGGTGGTCTGTAAGAAAGGTTGATTCACGGACAAGTCTCACCTTTTATAGCATGGGGCTGGGTGAGATAATCCAATTAAGGTGACCAATAATTTAGGTGTGCATTGATTAGTTGGGAGGGACCAAATGTTGATTGGCATGTGGGGTGTCCTCTGACCAGCCAGGTGGCAGTGCATCTGTCACATGGCCGGTATCTCTGGATACAGTGGTGGGTGTGTTGTTGGGAATGGGTGGTGGGTGCGTTGTTGGGGATGGGTGAAGTGGGTGGTGGGTGTGTTGTTGGGGACTGGGTGAAGTGGGTGGTGGGTGTGTTGGGGTGAGTGGTGGATGTGTTATTGGGGACTGGGTGAAGTGGGTGGTGGGTGCGTTGTTGGGGATGGGTGAAGTGGGTGGTGGGTATGTTGGGGACGGGTGAAGAGGGTGGTGGGTGCGTTGTTGGGGACTGGGTGAAGTGGGTGGTGGGTGTTGTTGACTGGGTGAAGAGGGTGGTGGGTGTGTTGTTGGGGATGGGTGAAGAGGGTGGTGGGTGTGTTGTTGGGGACTAGGTGAAGAGGGTGGTGGGTGTGTTGTTGGGGATGGGTGAAGAGGGTGGTGGGTGTTGTTGGGGATGGGTGAAGTGGGTGGTGGGTGCGTTGTTGGGGATGGGTGAAGAGGGTGGTGGGTGTTGTTGGGGACTGGGTGAAGAGGGTGGTGGGTGTGTTGTTGGGGATGGGTGAAGAGGGTGGTGGGTGTGTTGGGGACTGGGTGAAGTGGGAGGTGGGTGTGTTGGGGATGGGTGAACTGGGTGATGGGTGTGTTGGGGACTGGGTGAAGAGGGTGGTGGGTGTGTGTTGGGGATGGGTGAACTGGGTGGTGGGTGTGTTGGGGATGGGTGAAGAGGGTGGTGGGTGTGTTGGGGACTGGGTGAAGAGGGTGGTGGGTGTGTTGTTGGAGATGGGTGAAGTGGGTGGTGGGTGCGTTGTTGGGGATGGATGAACTGGGTGGTGGGTGTGTTGTTGGGGACTGGGATAGGGTTTGGTGCCCCTGTGTTACAGCTGGAGAACAGTGGCTTTGATTCTAACAGACTAATATGCCCTGTTCCACAGGGGCAAAGCGTGGGCAGATGACACAAGCCAACTGGGACCAGACAAGCATGCTCGAGACATCCCCTCCCTGGACAAGTACGCTATGGAACGGTGGGAGGTGAGTCAGCCAAACTTTAACTGTGCACGCGTTATTGACCTGGTATATGATAAGGTGAACCCTGTAACACAGTTAAGGTGACAGGTGAAACAAAGATGGTCCAGGGCTCAGCCTTCAATACCTAATCTGCTGTTCTGGCAGCCAACAGTGCTTCAGTGAATCAGTAATTTGCATTCCCTCTGGAGCAGATTTTTCCAGACAGATCTCACCTTCTGTGTGAAAATCTTCATTGGCTTCAGTCTTTTGATTCTTGTTTGTTGGTTTATTTTTAAACTGCCTCATGCATTCCTCGGCTTTGACATTCAGAATGTGTTTCCCCTGAGCCATGTCGCCCCCTCCCAGGGAACTGCCAGAGGTTGACTCTCAGCTGTCCTCAGGCAGTGTTTTGTAGGGATCTCCAGCCGGGGCTGCCACGTCCCAGGGGAGTGAGTGACTGCAGATGGGCAGCCTTTCGAGCAACGCCTACATCCAGAGAATAAAGAGGCAGTGAGACAACTGATTTCTGGCTCCTGAACACTTTATAATGAGTTGTTCTCTTGCCAGAATCGACTGCGCAATCATTGCTTTCAGTTTCTCAGGTAATCAATCAATGCTGTTACCCTGCTTTCCTCCTGTCTCTCTGGAGGACGGCTGAAAATAGTTCTGTCACCTAATCTTGCCTCAGTGTGATGGTTGTGAAATTCCTGTTTCTGCTCTCTTTTGAGGCCATCTGGGGCACCAGTCTGAGACCTACATTTGCCCAAGAGCTCCAGACCAACTGGTAACTCTTCAGGCTCTGGAAGGGTGTTAAATTGGTTTATGATTGTCACGGGTACTGAGGTACGGTGAAGAACTTTTCTTGCAGACCATCCATACCAAACAATTCACTGGAATGGTGCATTGTAGTAGTACAAGGTGAAATAATAACAGAGTGCAGAGTCAAGTGTAACATGCAGGGCAGCTGCAAGGTCGTAAACAATAAGGCACAGTGGAACAGTGGTGAGTGTACTCGCTTTATAGCGTCAATGATCACTGACTGGGAGTCATTTCCTGTAAGTTCTCCCTGTGGCCATGTGCTCAGGTTTCCTCCCACAATCCAAAGGCATATGGTTCAGGTCAGTGAGTTAGGGGCATGCTGTGGTGCCGAAAACGTGCCCCAGCACAATCTTCGCTGCTGTGGTTCGACACAAACAGTGCATTTCACGGTATGATAAGTAAAACTAATCTTCTGCTCCTTAATCTTCTTAAAGAGCTAGATTGTGAGATCAAGAGTCAACCTCATTGTATTCAGGCCCCGGGATAGAAGCTGCCCTCGAGCCTGGTGGTACGTGCTTTTGGGCTTTTGTATCTTCCACACGATGGAAGAGTTGGAGAAGAGAGAGGACATGAGTAGGGGTTGATCATCTGGTCCCACAAGGTTACCTCATCCTTTCTGGAGACCACGGGTGATCTCTTCCTCAGCAACCTCTCCCGGGAAATAGAGATAGAGATTAGTTTTATTGTCACGTGCACATTGAAACTTCTAAACATACATGAAAACGCATCTTTTGAGTCAAAACAAATCGGGAGGAATGTGCTGAAGACAGACTGCTAGTGGCAACGTATCATGCCCACAGCTTGGTTGCCCAGTGTAACGTTCACTGAATTGATTTGATGCAAGTGATGCATTCATTGTATGTTTTGATATACATGTGACAAATACAGATAATCTTTAACCCTAACCGTACATCTTTAGAACGTGGGAGGAAAGTAGAGGCCCCAGTGAAGGCCAATGCAGTCACGGGGAGAACGTACGAAATGCTTTACAGATTGTGGTGGGAATCCAACTCCAATCGGTGTTGCACCTTCTCAGCCCTTTAAAGATTCAGCACCCTCTGTGCAGAGAAATAACTTAGTCCTGCAGTCTTCCCCTTGTTCTGATGCAGAAGCCTGCTAATCCTAGGTTTCTCACCTCGGAAACCATCCATCTTGTCAAGATCTATTGTGTCAATTTCAAAGAGATTTCCTCTCATTCTTCTGAGTGCCAGAGGAGACGGGCCCAATCTATCCAATCTCTCTCCATGTGTTTGGATTTGCTTAGTGAATCTTTGCTGCCCCCGTTCTTCAGCAGGTAGATACTTGCACGGGTACGTGGATGAGAATTGCTTGGAGGGGATATGGCCAAACCTAGGGAAAATGGAACTCGAGTTAGAATCACACAGCTTGAAAACATGGCCTTTGGCCCACTCGTCCATGCCAACTGTGTTGCTTGAGTGTGCCAGACCCATCTGCCTGTGTTTGGCCCATTGCCCTCCGAACCGCTCCTATCCATGTATTTGTCTAAATAGCTTTTAAACATTGCTAATGTGCCCACCTTTCTGGCAGCTCGTTCCAAACACTCGTCACCCTTTGTGTGAAGAAGCTGCCACTGTCTCACAGCCCCTGAAACCGGAGTTTGGTGTGTGCTTGGGTGATGTCTGTGTGCAGCTTGCATTTTCTTCCTGCGACTGACTGCGTGCTTCTGACCTTAAATCTGTTCCCTCTTGTTTTAAGCCTAGGAAGACTATAAGCTTTCACTCTATCTATTCCCCACTCAATCTTCTATATCTATCAGGTCACCCCTCAGTCTCCTCCATTCTAGAGAATAAAGTCCTGATTTAAGCCACCTTAAATGGCTTGGCTTAGTCTGGCATTGTGGTCAGCACAGTTAAATTGGGCTGAAGGGCTTATTTCTATTCTGTATATATGACCAAATCCTTTCACGGTTCTCAAGGCTGTCAACTCCAAGTATCAGACTTCAGAGGCAGATCCTTCATTTAATAAGTTTACTTTGGAGTTATGGGTATTTATCTTTATCTTTGTAACAGAAGTTGATAGAGAGATACAGACACGGTAACAACCCCTCTGCACCTGTCAACCACTCAGTTTTTGTATTAACCTTACCCTCTCGACATGCCCATTATTGCCCCTCCCCCCCCCCCCCGTATTGTACCTTTGGGAAACTGGTGGCACCTGGGGGAGTATGTAGACTCCACTCCGGCAGTCCAGAAGTTGGGATTGAACCTGTGACTCTGGAGTTGTGATGCAGCCACTCTACCTGTGCCATAGTGTCCCCCCACCAGTTATTGGAGGTATGCTTTGAAATGGGTTGATTAGAGTCATACAGCACAGAAACAGGCCCTTTGGCCCATCTCATGCATGCCACCTATCTAGGCTAGTCCCATTTGCCTGCATTTTGCCCATAACCTTCTAGACTTCTGTTATCCAGATATTTTTTTAAGTTGTTACTGAATCTGCCTCAACTACTTCCTCTAGCAGCCTATTCCACATACTCACCACCTTTGTGTAAAAATAAATAAATGTCTCCTGCTCCACTAGAGGCCCAAATATACTTGACCACTGCTACACAGCAGTCAAGGATGCCAACCGTTCCGTCCAACGATCTCACTTCGGAAAATCAGACCATCAGGCTGTACTCCTCCTCCCGGCTTACAATCGGAAACTGAAGAGGGAAGTCATGGTGTCAAAAGTGGTGTCGCGTTGGACAGAGGAAACGGATGAGGTCCTCAGCGACTGTTTTGAATCGGTGGACTGGTTAGTATTCAAGGACTCGGCAGCTAACCTCGATGAGTATGCCTCAGCTGACATGGACTTTATCTGGAAATGCACAAGAGGACTGCGTGTCTCGCAAGACGATCTGGGTATGCCCTAACCGAAAACCTTGGATGAATTATGAGGTCCAATCCCTTTTGAAGGCTTGAGCTGTGGCTTTTGGGTCTGGAGATACCAGTCGCTACATGGAATCTAGGCGTGAACTCTGGAAAGCCATTAAGGGCACCAAGAGGCAATATTGAGCCAAGTTGGAAGCCCAGGCTAATCAGAGGGATGCCAGTAGACTATGGCAGGGTCTAAATGAGATCACTGGGTGCAAAGAAAAGGCTGAGAATATCAATAACTGTAGCGCTTCTCTTCCTGACGAACTTAACGTATTCTACGCAAGATTCGAACTGAAGAGGAGCATCCCGTCCCCTCTGGATGAACCAGACCTGGTGGCATCAAGATTCATCGTCACCGAGGAAGACGATAGAAGAGCCTTCCTGAAGATAAATCCAAGGAAGGTGACGGGCCCAGATGGCATCCTGGGACGGGTTCTCCGGGCCTGTGCAAGTGAGCTAGCTGAAGTGTTTGCTGACATCTTCAACTGCTCCCTGCTTCAGTGTAAGATCCTATCGTGTTTTAAGAAGGCAATGATAATCCTGGTGCCGAAGAAAAGCAAGGTGGCATGCCTGAATGACTACCGACCTGTGGCTCTAACATCAATTGCTATGAAGTGTTTCGTGCGATTGGTTATGGCACACATCAACCATAAACTACCGGTCAACCTCGACGCTTTGCAATTCACCTACCGGAGCAACAGGTCAACGGCAGATGCCATCTCTCTGGCACTACATTCCTCCTTAGAACACCTGGAGAATAAAGACGCATATGTAAGGCTCCTTTTCATCGACTACAGCTCTGCCTTTTGTACCATCATTCCAAATAAACTGATTCCTAAGCTCTGGAACCTGGGTCTTAGCACTCAGATCTGCAGCTGGATCTTCAACTTCCTCACAGACAGGACCCAGACTGTAAAGATAGGGAACAAGCTCTCCTCTACAATCACTCTGAGCACCGGTGCCCCACAAGGCTGTGTACTCAGCCCCCTATACAATGATTGTATAGCCAAGTTTCCATCAGACTCAATATATAAGTTTGCTGATGACACCACAATTGTAGGCCGTATCTTGGGTAATGATGAGTCTGAGTACAAAGAGGAAATTAAGAACCTGGTGGCTTGGTGTGAAGACAATAACCTATCCCTCAACGTCAGTAAGACAAAGGAATTGGTTGCTGACTTCAGAAGGAGTAGCGGACCACGCAACCCCATCTACATCGGTGGTGCGCAGATGGAACTGGTCAAAGCTTTAAGTTCCTCAGGGTGACTATCACAAATGACCTGACTTGGTCTAACCAAGCAGAGTCCACTGCCAAGAAGGCCCACCAGTGCCTTTACTTCCTGAGAAAGCTGAAGAAATTTGGCCTGTCCCCTAAAACCCTCACTAATTTTTATAGGTGCACCGTAGAAAGCATTCTTCTAGGGTGCATCACAACCTGGTATGGAAGTTGTGCTGTCCAAGACCGGAAGAAGCTGCAGAAGATCGTGAACACAGCCCAGCACATCACACAAACCAATCTTCCATCCTTGGACTCACTTTACACCACACGCTGTCAGAGCAGTGCTGACAGGATAATCAAGGATAAGTCCTACCCAGCCAACACATTTTTTGTCCCACTTCCCTCCGGGAGAAGGTTCAGGAGCATGAAGATTCATACGGCCAGATTTGGGAACAGCTTCTTTCCAACTGTAATAAGACTGCTGAACAGATCCTGACCCGGATCTGGGCCGTACCCTCCAAATATCCAGACCTGACTTGCACTACCGTACTTTCCCTTTTCTATTTTCTAATTATGATTTATAATTAAAATTTTTATTATACTTCGATTTGTACTTCAGGAACAAATATCACTGTAATGATTGCATGCTCTAGTATCAATTGTTTGGTGACAATAAAGTAAAATAAAATTGCCCTTCAAGTTCCTGTTAAATATTTCTCCTCTCGTCTCAAACCTATGCCCTCGATTTCCCCACTCTGGGAGAAAGCTTGTGTGCATTCTCTCTATCTATGCTCCTCTGTAAGATCACCCGTCAGTCTCCTGTGCTCCAAGGACTAAAGTCCAAAACTGTTCAACCTCTCCTATAACTTAGTCCCTCAAGTCCTGGCAGCATCCTTGTGAACCTATTCTGCACTCTTTCCTGTTTCCTAACACTTTCCCATTAAGGGGTGACTGAAACTAAACATAATATTGGCCTCAGCTGTGCTTGGTTGATTCTTCCCAACTGGCTACAGTTTTTCTCCATTAAAACCTATTGCACTGATTGGGCTTGAGATCCAGAGGGCTTTGTCTGGTCGGTCTGGACAAACTTGCCCAGCTTTTCTTGAGCCTGGACAATCTGTGAGCCTTGGGAACAAGTTGAGGACTGGGGTGAAATGCTGTCACTCTGCCTGGTGAGTGTAATTCCAAATCTGGGGCATGGTGGCACCTTGGCTAGAGGCTCCTGAGATCAGGCCTCGATCCTGCCCTCGGGTACTGTCTGTGTGGAGTTCGCACATTCTCCCTGTGGTTCATCCTGGCACTGACCTCCAGAGCTGACAGTGCAGAGTTCATCAGCTCTTCCTGTGAACACTTGGGTTCAAACATAGAGGCCCTGAGACTCACAATGTTGTGCTGACATCTTAACCTATTTCATAATCAGTCTAACCCTTCCCCAGACATAATTTTTAAAAGTTTCCTCCATGTGCCTACCTAAAAGTCTCTTAAATGTCTCTAGTATATTTGTCTACTGTCGCCTCTGGTTGTGTGTTCCATGCACCATCCACTCTGTAATAATAACTTGCCTCTGATATCCCCCTCCCCCCAATCACCTTGTAATTATGCCCCCTCGTACTAGCCATGTCTGCCCTTCTTTGCGTTCGCTTTATGTCCTTGTGGATGCTCCAGTTCCAATACATGTGAATTGGTAGGTTACTCGGCTGCTGTAAATTGTCCCTGTTGTGGAGAGGGGAGAATGGGATGCGGAGGGCAGGGTAAAGGAAAGGAGGATGGGTGTTTGATGCTTGGTGCAATGACGCAGAGTGAGCCCTCACTGCCTGCACCAGGGGCTAGAGCTGTCAGTCTTGCTGGTTGCACCAACATTCAGAAAATGGCTTTTCTGTAAAAATGAAGGATATTCCTCAGAAAGTGTATTACTTACCAGGCACGCACGCGATTAGTCCAACAGCAGCGGACTTAATCTCAGCTGACTGCTGGCAGAGAGTTAAACTCAATGAGAAGCTGAGAGAGTTAAACATTTGCAAACTTGGGTACCAGAGGATGAGAAAGACATTTGCTGCGAAAATTGAGCTTATTGTTGTACCTTTAGGACACGATCTAATTAAAGTCCAGGCACAGTGCCCGATCGTAACACGTCATTTACTTAGCTGGAAGAAATTAATGGTCGTAAATGATATTGCAGCCTGCTCCTCGCACCTGCTGTTCTCCCAGCCACCTCCATCAGTCCAGTTGCCGCAGGGAATTTGCCAAGTGATTGAGACTCGCTCCCGTTCTGGCTCTGGGGGAGGGGGCGGGTGGTGGTCAGGACGGGCGATGTCCCCAGTGTGGTTCTGGGCTGACCTGGGCCACCTCCCATCCCTGTACCAACCCAGCCTGCGTCTGCTTGGCATTGTTCGGTGTGACACAGCCGTTGGTATTCGTGCCAGCCGCTGTGTTG
The DNA here is from genome assembly GCF_030144855.1 of Hypanus sabinus. Taxonomy (NCBI): domain Eukaryota; kingdom Metazoa; phylum Chordata; class Chondrichthyes; order Myliobatiformes; family Dasyatidae; genus Hypanus; species Hypanus sabinus. Next base: position 167,473,438 of record NC_082710.1, on the reverse strand, counting down.
ATCCCAGTATGAACCTGACCTCGGGTGCTGTCTGTGTGGAGTTTGCACGTTCTCCCCACGATCCCAGGTGCTCCAGTTCGGTATGGGGTTGCTATTGTCACGTGTGACAAGACACAGTTAAAAACTTTTGTTTTCCACGCCACTATTGGCATATCAAAGGTAGCGAAAAAGAAAGCGGAACACAGAATAGTGTTGTCGCAGTTATAGAGCGAGTGTGGTGCAGGTAGACAGAGTGTAAGGGCCAAGGCACGATAGGTTGAGAGATCAAGCATTCCTCCTGCATATAAGGACCATTCAGCGTTCTTGACAACAGAGGAATAGAAGCTGTCCTTGAACCTGGTGTTCAATCCAGCTTTTGTATATTCTGCTCTTGGCAGAAGGGTACAAGGGGGGAAGGAGAGGGAATGTCCAGGGTGGGATTGGTCCACGATTATATTGGTGATTTTCCCAAAGCAGTGAGGAGCGTGGACAGAGCGAATGGAGGAAAGTCCAGTCCTGCCAAAGGGTTTCGGCCTGAAATGTCGACTGTACGTTTTCCCCATGGATGCTGCCTGGCCTGCTGAGCTCCTCCAGCATTTTGTGCGTGTTGAGCGGAGGGGAGGCTGGTTTTCGTGATGCTGTGTTCACAATTCTCCACAAGTTCTTGTAGTCACAGGCAGATCTGTGATGCTTTCTGAAGGGCACCTGAAAACATTGCTGAGGGTCATCAGGGTCATGCTCAACCTCTTGGGCCCGGGGCTCCGGCCTTGGCTTTGTGCTGGATCAGACATGTTCTCCGGCCCTGACCTTCTGGATGCAGAAGGAGCAGATTTGCCTTAATTCCCACTCCTGGCTGCCTGATAACTTGTAACAAACAGGCATCCTGGTGAGTGTAGGTTTGGGCAAAGTGTGTAACAGAGTCCACAGGCAGCAGGAACCTGGAAATACAGGTGTAAAAGAGAGGGAAAGGCAAGATCTTGCATTTTTGTATTGTTACACAGAATCTGGACACCGTCTCACCCCCTCACCCCCAGAACTGTACACTAACTGTGACAATCAGGACTTAAGCCAGTTTGTACACAGAGCTCTGTGAGCCACCGAGGGTGGGTGGAATTGGAAATGGTTTGTTATTCCCACGTGTACTGAAGTACAGTGGAAAAACCTGTCTTGTATACTGTTCAATTCATTGCACAATGCCTTGAGTTAGTACAAGGAAAAGTAAAGTGTAACAGCTACGGGAGAAGTGCAGTGCAAGCTCATGATGAGGTGGACTGTGAGGTCAGGAGTCTATGTTGGTTGTCCTAGGGCCGGGGAGGGTGGTGTGCGTGCATAAGGAACGGAGTACGGTTCGGAGGGGTTCCTCTCAGAATCAGATTTCTTATCACTGACCTACTGTATGTCGTGAAATTCGTTGTTTTTGTGGCAACAGTCTGGTGGAAGACAAGATTTGCTGTAAGTTACGATTTTAAAAAAAAAGCAGTGTTAAAGAAGACTACTGTGGTGGTGTTCAGGGACCATTCAGAAGTCTGTTGGCAGAGGGGAAGAATCTGTTGCTAAAACATTGAGTGTGGGTCTTCAAGCTCCTGTACCTCCTCCCTCACGGTAGTGCGAGAAGAGGGCTTGTACTTGATGGTGAGGGTCCCAATAGTGCTGTGCTGAGAGAGTCTACAGTTTACCTAAATAGAGTAACAATCCTGCACTTTGCCCCGGGAGGGTGGGTCCAGATATTGCCCTCTGCTCACTGGTGTCTGGAGCCCTCCAGACTCTCGACAAGCGAACGAGAGAGGTGACCGCTGAACCAAGGTTGAGACCTTGGTTGAGGTGTGAAATTTCAGTCAGGTTACAAATTTAGTCAGTGTAAGGACATCCCGCAGTGATGTTATAGATTATGTCCTTGCATCTGCATAAACCCAGGGCGAAGTCTTAGGGAGAGTGCAAGATGTTGGGAACAATTTGAATTTAATTAATTGCTCAAGAAATGATCTTGTGTGCATGACTTCCAGAGGAAAGTCATTGACATAATTTCAGAGAGGAGGGGAGTGAGTGCCTCCAGGCAGGGACTCAGATTGATCCATAAAGTGAGCAGATAAAGTTGCAACAAGGACACACAGTAAACACGAGGATGCGGATGCTGGAATCTGGAGCACAGAAACAAACTGCTGGGGCAACTCAGTGAATCAGGCAACTACTGAATTCTGAGAGGCCTGGATAGACTGGTCATGGGGGGGGGGGGGAACTTGTTCGTTTGCTGTAGAGTCTAGAAACTAATGCATAGTATCAGAATCAAAGGACGTCCCTTCAGAGCTGAGGTAAGAAGGAATTTCTATGGCCGGAGAATCTGTGGGAATTCATTGCCACAGACGACTGCAGGGCAGAGATTGATGGACCCTTGATTGGTAAGGGGGTTAAGGGTTGCCGGGGGAAATTAGTTTGAGAGCCAAAAAAAATCAGCCATGATATTAAGGTGCAGCAGCCTTGATGGGCTGAAGGGCCCGATTCTGCTCCTATATCATGTGGCGTTACCTGTGGAGGGAAATGGAAGGTCAGTGTTTTGGGTCGAGACCTCCAGCTGGACTGAAAGAGTAGAGGGGAGGTAGCCAGTGCGAGGGGGAGGGTGATTATTGGATGGTAGCTATCAAGAGGAAAGACTGAAGACAAGAATTAAGTAACCGCACTAAACTGATATAAGTCACAGCTGGAGTACTCCAGCAAGGTTGAGTACTAGCGTGTGGGAAGGTGGACCAATAGAATTTTGCCCATGGCAGGAGACCACATTGCATCACAACCTTGCCCTCGTATAACTGTCTAGCAAACTTCCAAAAGCTCGAGTGTTACTGCTTCCCAGCAGTTTCCAGTGCGATGTTTCCAAGGCCGTGGCAGCCCAATGACCTGATGTCATGACAACAATTGGGCTGGTCAATGACTTCATAAAGTGGGTGAGGGGTTGGACAAGTGCTTCTGTTTGTTGTGTTGAGGTTGAGAGATTTGAAAGCTTCAGGTCCAACCACGTTGATGTCACAGCCAAGTAAGCTCGTTAATAACCTCTACTTGCTCAGGAGGCTAAAGAAATTCAGCATATCCCTGTCAACTCCAACAAATTTTCATCAATGCATCACAGAAAGCATTCAATCTCTAGCAAATGCTCAGCACATGACCACAAGAAACTGCAGAGAGTTGGTTATGGACACGGCTCAGCACATCACAGGAACCAGCCTCCCCTCCATGGACTCTGTCTGGATTTCTCAAGTGCCTCAGTAAATCAGCAGCCCCATCGAAGACCCCACCCACCCTAGAATTCTCTGTCCTCCCCTCTCCCATCAGACTGAAGATACAAAAGTCTGAAAGCACGTACCATCGAGCTCAAGAACAGCTTCTACCCTGCTGTTTCCAGACTCTTGAATGGACCTCTTGTATGATCAGAGGGACTGCTGGCCTCTTCACCTACCTCACACTATAGTTTACCAGCACAGCATAGTTCTGGTACCTTTAACCCTTTGTTGTTATTATTTTACTTTATCCTAGCTCTGTGCACGGTGTAATGATGTGATCTGTATGCAAGACAAGCTATTCATTATAATCTTGCTACATGTGACAATAGTAAACCAAACTGATACCAAGCTTAGGCAGGCCTAGTTCAAGTTTAATTTTCATTCAACCACACACATGAATACAGCCAAATGAAACAGCGTTCCTCCGGGGCCAAGGTGAAAAACACAGTACTGACAGCACACCATAACACATAGTTATGTTAGCAGAAAAAACATACAGTAAAAAAACTAAAGCCCAAGTCCCTGAGTGGCATAGGATGTTATCCTGGTCCAGCTTGTCTTCCATCGAGCAAACACTGTAGGGCAGTACCAATGGGGGGTGGGGGGGCACCCCCAACCCATTACAGGTTCCAGTGCACCCAAAGAGGCCTCTGCTCTCTTCCACAATGCCTCGCTCGTCTGCAACGGGCAACACCGTGGCATGAGGGTCTGGTCTATGCTTCAACCAAAGCAGCACAGCTCCCCCACCGTCACTCTCGCCAATGAATCACTGAACCAGACCTGCAGTATTCTACGTGACCAATGTCCGACAGGGTACTGTGATCACCGTAAATACGGTCCTTCAGTCGCTCATTGCGAGTCTCACTCAATCACCACTGCCGCTCTTGAAGCGACCTTGACGATGAAATGCCCACTGTGCAGTGAAGGAGGCACTTGACAACAATTACATTTACACAGCACTCAGAGACCTCTCGAAAGGTAATTGACGCACAGTGAGTGTTGTGCGGACAAATGCAAGGGTCATTCTGCAAATCAATAACCAGTTCATCTAGGTATTTGGTGCCTTGGATCCCTCATCGCTAATCCTGCAGGTTGACCGAGGGGCACTGCATGTCTCATAGGATGGGCAGACTATGCTCAGCATCTCACCTGAAAGCATCCCATTTAACCTCGTGTCTCTCCACTTGGTCCTACTCCAGGAGATTAAATCCCAGATGTGTTCAGTTCCAGTTGCCTCATTGTAGGAAGGACGTGGAGGATTCAGAGAGGGTGCAGAGGGGACTTATCAGGATGATACCTGAATTAGGGAGCATATCTTATGAGGAGGGGTTGAGTGAGCTCGGGCTTTTTGGAGTGAAGGAGGACAAGAGGTGACTTGATAGAGGTGTACAAGGTGAGAAGACACACAGATAGAGTGGACAGCCAGTGCCTTTTTCCCAAGGTGGAAACGGCTAATCACAAAAAGCCGTGAGTTTAAGGTGATTGGAGGAAATGATAGAGGAGATGTCAAAAATAGGTTTTTTACACAGCATGGTAAACGCATGGAACACGCCGCCAAGGTGCTGGTAGAAGCAGATACATTAGGACACTTCATACACTCTTAGTTAGGCTTGTGTGTGAAGGGTAAATGGAGGGCTAAGTGGTCTGAGTGATCTTAGTTTAAAGTCGACACAACATTGTGCGCCAAAGGGTCTATACTGTGCTGTACTGTCTGAAGTTCCAAATGTTCCATGTTATTACTTGCTGTGTCATCTTGTTTTCATGGGATTGTGGTCAGAAATGCAGTAATGAAAACAGGTAATATTGTCACCCAGTCTACACCTATTGAAAGAAAGATGCTGTTTCAGTTAACTACCTCCCGTACTGTCTGTGTGCAGTTTTCTCGTGTGACTGTGTGGTGCTGTAGTTGCCCTCCATTTCCCAAAGGCTCCCAGGTCAGGGGTAACTGGGCTGCTGGAGATTGCTACCAGTGGGTGGCATTATCTGGTGTGAGTTGATGGGAATTGAAGGACAAGTGTAACGGGGTGGCTAATGGTCAGCATGAACTCAGTGGGCTGAAGGGCCTGTTTCTACATTGTGTGACTCTACACCATGGGTTCTCAAGCTGGGGTCCACAAACTCCTTGCTTAATGGTATTGGTGCATGGCATAAAGGTTGGAGCCCCTGCCCTACACTGAGAATCTGTCTGGCCTGCAGTGTGTTTCCAGCAGTTATTTTGGATTTCTTGCAGTAGTTTTTTTTTTATTTTCCGTCAGTGAAGCGGTAATGGATATAGAATTGGCAGTGACCTTCCAAAAGAGCTCTCTCACTGTCTGAGGGAAGAGTTATATACAGCAGTGGGGAATGAGTGTGGGAGTGATGCTAATTGGTGAGCTCTTTCAAAGAACCAGCACAGGCACGCTGGACCTCCTTCGGGGTTGCAAGGTTCTATAATAAATTGTCAGCACGTAGCTGGTATTAACATCTTAAACCATGGAGCTCCTCCTGTGTCTCAGTGTGACACTAAGGCATACAGAACAGCAAAGTCCCTGACTGCTAGTCTGCACTGTTACTTATCTCACTGGGGTGATGTATTAATAGCCTCCCCTCTAGAAGGGAGACGCAAGAGCCGGCAGATGCTGGAAGCTATAGTACAGGCAAACTGCTGGAAGAACTTGTCGGCTATTGCCCCTCTTTTTTTTTCCAGCCTCAACCCACCCAAAACGTTGGCAGCCTGTTTCCCTCCCCAGATGCTGACTGACCCGCTGAGATCCTCCAGCACTTTGTGTGTTGCTCCAGATTCCAGTGTCTGCAGTGTCTTGTGTTTCCACCACGGGCTCTGTCAACTCTTCTCGTTACCTCAGTAAAGCAGGCAGCATAATCAAAGACCCACCCACCCTGGGCATTCTCTCTTCTCCCCTCCCATCAGGCAGAAGATACAAAAGCCTGAAAGCATCTACCACCAGGCCCAAGGACAGTTTCTACCCCGCTGTTGTGAAACTCTTGAACGGGAATGGGGAGAGGAATTAAAATGGTTGGCCACCAGGAAATACCATCCTTTGGTAGATTGTTGAAAGGGAATAATCACAGCTGAGCCCCAAAGGCACTAATGGTTTAGGGTGAAATTCTGATTATAAGCCTTATTATATTATTATTATTATTGCTATATTTCTACACTATTCTTGGTTGGTGCGACTGTAACGAAACCCAATTTCCCTCGGGATCAATAAAGTACGTCTGTCTGTTAACAATTCCCTCTGCGAGTGTATTGGAATGGAGATCACTGCTATTACTGTGAAGGACAGTGAATGAATTAGAGAGGGGTGTATGCTGCCAGAACTAGAGGGCCTGAGGAGAGGTTGGGAGTGTTGTACCTGTGCATTGTAAACACAAGAGGTTCTTCAGATTTCAGATGCTGGAAATCTTGAGCAACACACACAAAATCCTGGAGGAACTCAGCAAGACAGGCAGCATTTGTGGAGAGCGATAAACAGTTAATTTTTCAGGCCAGGATCCTCACCAAAGTTCAAACTAAATTTATTATCAAAGTGGTACCGTATACTACCCTGACATTCATTTTCTTGGCAGGCATTCACAGTAGATCCAAAAAAACACGACAGGATCGATGAACAATTCACACCAGCAAAGACGGGCAAAAGACCAATGCGCATGAGGCATCAGCTTGTTCAAATACAACAAGTAAAGCAAGATAATGAATAAATAGTGTTGAGAGCATGGGTTGTAGAGTCCTTGAAAGTAAGACTAGGTTGTGGGTTCAATATCCTGTTAGGAGCAAGCTGAAGGATGACCCGTAGTCAATGTTTAAAAAGGAACATCTAGGATCAGAGGGCACAGCTTCAGTTTTAGAACGGAGATGAGGAGGAATTTCGTTAGCCAGAGGGTAGTGAATCCGTGGAATTCATTGCCACAGGCAGCTGTACAGGCCAACTCATTGGGTATATTTATAGCAGAGGCCAATAAGTTCTTGATCAATAGGGGTATCAAAGTTTGCAAGGAGAAAACAGGAACACGGTGTTGAGAGGGAGAATAAATCAGCCATGTTGGAATGGCAGAGACTCGATGGCCTGAATGGCCTAATTCTGCTTCTCTGTTGTGGTCTAATAACGGGGTTTATTAAAATTTTGCTGTGCACAATGAAACCAGTCGAAGCTGATATACCTGAGCCTAAATTTGGTACAGTTTTTATTTCTAAGTACAGTGCAGAACAGGCTCTTCCAGCCCTGTGCGTTGCACGCCGCCCAGCGGCCCACCAATATAACCCTAGCCTAATCACAGGAGCATGTTCTCAGCTGACGAGATTACCAGTAAAACTGCATTTCGATAACAGCATGACTTAATTAAGTAGCAGATTAGGTCCCGATAAAAAGGTTATCCGCAGGTCTATCCAAATCCAATTTTCCATTACAGTAAATGGGCAGACACAACAGGTGAAGTTCCTGAGTCACTGCTGCATTCCATGTCTCTACATCTACATGTGGTTTTATTTATTTTAATTTTTTATTTTATTGATATACAGAGTGGAGAAGGCCCTCCATGCCCTTCGAGGTGCACCACCCAGCATTTAACCCTAGCCCAATCACAGGACAATTTACAATGATCAATTTCAGGGGAAGAACATACAGCCAGCAGCGGGAATCGAACTCGGGTCGCCTGTACTGTAGAACATTGTGCTAACCACTGCACTACCCTGTTCCACAGTCCACGTCCCTATGTACTAATTATTAGCCCTCACTATTCTTTCTTTGGCAACATTCCTGATGAACAGTCTCAACCCAAAACGTCAACTGTTTATCTCTCCTCTCCACAGGGCTAAAACCAGTCATCCCTGGCTTCATTTACTGAAATTCTCCCTCGGGCCTCAATGCAAGAATATGCCTTGTAGAGTGATGCAGCACAAAACAGGCCCTTCGGCCCATCACATCCATGCCAGCTATCCAGCATACATCTGTACTGATCCCGTCCACCAGTGTTTCGTGGTCCGCAGGACTGTTTTGGTTACTGGTCAATGCTGAGAGAGTTTCTGCCTCCGCTACCCAGTGCGTTCTAGAATCCGGTTTATTATCACTGACCTGCCGGGAAATTAGTTGTTTTGCGGCGGCAGCTCAGTGCGAGACTTAAAGATGATGGTAGTAATGAGAAGAGGGCATGTCCTAGGCGGTGAGGGTCCTTACTGATCGATATCGTCTTTCTGAGACACCACCTTTTCAAGTCATTCAGATTCTAACCACCCTCTAAATGATAAAACTCTTACTCAGATGCCCTCTAAGCCTTTAAGGCGCAGTGCGCTGTGTGAGGATTGGGTCGGACTGGCTGGCTTGCTCCTTGTGGCCGAAGCTGGGGGACTACCTCAGCTGAGGACCGCGTGCTGAGTGAGCATTTGCACTAGGCAGCAGGGACGTCCTGTGCCCTGCGGTTCTCCAGTTGGGCTTTGGTATTGGCATTGGGTTGTTATGTGTCACCTGTGCCAAGATCCAGTGAAAAGCTTGACTTGTCAACCGTTCACGCAGATCAGCTCATTAAACAGTGTACTGAGCTAGAACAGGGTAAAACGGTAACAATGCGGAGAAAGTGCATTGCAGGCAAACGATAAGGTGTTAGATCATAATAAGGTATATTATCAGGCTGAGTCCATTTTATCGTACAAGCGGGTCTGTTCGAGAGTCCGATGCAGGAGGGAGACCCACAGCTGATCACCTAAATCGGAGTAGATGTGGGTTCATATCGAGTGGGGTTTGGTGGTTTGGGAGGACGTTCCCCAGAAATGGCTGGACCAGATGAGCAGTGTCGGGACAGGGAGGGCCAAGAATCGCCGAAACCAGAGAGGTGGAGTGGCTGCATTTGGAAACGTGAGCTCGGAGTCCTCGGAGAGAGATGGGGAGCGTTGACTCAGTTTGTGAGCCTGCGGTCCACATTACTGAATGAGAGAGGTGGAAAGCGTTCACTAGGCTTATGAGCTTACGATCCACAGCACTGAAGGAGAGCGTTAACTCAGCTCGTGAGTTTGTGGTCCACAGCACTGAAGGAGAGGAGGCGGCGAGGGTTAACTCAGCCCATGAGCTTGAGGTAGCTGCACCTCACAATAATAGCTATTTTAAAACTATAAATTGCAGTAAATATATAAATCAATAAAAAAATATAAATTAAATAGTGCAAAAAGAGAGCAAAACAAAACAAGGTAGTTTTCAGGATTCATTGTCCCTTCAAAAATCGGATGGTAGGGGGAAGAAGCTATTCCTGAAGCATTGAATATGTGTCTTCAAGCTCCTGTACCTCCCCCCTGTTGATAGCAAGGAAAAGAGGGCATGTCCTGGATGATGGATGTTCTAATAATGGATGCTTCCTTGTGGTATTTCCATTGAAAGGTGTCCTCAGTGCTGGAGAGGCTAGTGCCCATGCTGGAGCTGGCAGAGTTTACAACTTCCTGCAGTTTTTTTCCAGTCCTCTGGAGTGGCCCCTCTAAACCAGATGGTAATGCAAGCAGTTAAAATGCTCCCTGTGGTACATCTGTTGAAATTTATGAGAGTCTTTGGTGACTCAAACTCCTATGAAATAAAATCACGGCAGTTCCTTCTGTGTAATAGCATCAATATGTTGGATGCAGGATAGCTCCTCAGACGTTGACAGCCAGGAACATGAAACTGCTTACTCTTTCTGCTGCTGATCCCTCGATGACGACTGGTGTGTGTTCTCTCAACTTCCCTTTCCTGATGTCCAGAATCAATTCTTTGGTCTTACAGACATTTTGTGCAAGGTTATTGTTGTAACACCCCTCAACCGGCTGACCTTTCTCGTTCCTGTACACTTCCTCTTCATCGTCTGAAATTCTGCCAACAATAGTTGTTTCATTGGCAAATTTATAGATTGCGTTTGAGCTGTGCCTGGTCACATAGTCATGGATCTATAGAGGGCAGAATGGTCAGCTGAGCACATATATTTATATATTGTGTTTGAGCTGTGTCTGGTCACGTAGTCATGGATCTACAGAGGGCAGAATGGTCAGCTGAGCACATATATTTATATATTGTGTTTGAGCTGTGCCTGGTCACGTAGTCCTGGATCTATAGAGAGCAGAATGGTCAGCTGAGCACATAGATTTATATATTGTGTTTGAGCTGTGCCTGGTCAAATAGTCATGGATCTATAGAGGGCAGAATGGTCAGCTGAGCACATATGCTGGAGCTGCGCCAGTGGATTGTGGGCAAGGAAGAGATGTCATTTCTGATCCGGTGAGGAAGTCAAGGATCCAGTTGCAGAGGGAGTTGAAGCCAAGCCTAGGCTTTGGAGCTTGTTGATCAGAACTAGGGGTATGATTGTGTTGAATGCTGAGCCGTAGTCCATAAACAGCAGCCTGTAGTAGGTATTACTGTTGTCCAAGGCTGAGTGGAGAGCGAGTAAGATTGCATTTGCTGTAGCCCTATTTCAGTGGGTCTGGGTCCTTGTTTAGGCAGGAGTTGATTCATGACCAACCTCTCAAAGCAGTTGGTCACAGCAGAAGTGAGTGCCACTGGGTGACAGTCATTGAGGCAGCTATGGCAGTTATGAGTCTCGTCCTCAGCAGACCACAAACCTCCTGATTCATCCACGGCTTGTGATCTGGGTATGTCTGGTATGTGCTTGAGGACACGGACTCGCCCACACAGCTCTCGATGGCAGGTTCGTAGATAAGTCCCAGAGTACTGTCCAGACAAAGCAGCCCTGTGAGCACTCCTCTGACTCCCTTGAACAAACCTTGGTCCTCACCGCTACTCACTCCAATCCATTACGTATGCAGATGGAACACTTAGTATGGTGGATAGATAAAAATTGGTAAGTGTTGGTAGAAACACGCCGAAATTCTTTGGCTTTTGACAAAGTAGAGGTATTAATGAGCTTTCTTGGCTGTGGCATCAACCCGGTTGGGCCAAGGCCAGCTACCGGCGATGTCCGCACTTTCAGCTGTCAGGCCTCTCAACCTCAGCACCTTTCATGATAGAGCACAGAAGCAAGTCTCTCTGTCGAAAGCAGTGTATTTGTGTTCCTCTTGTCCCTCATAGATTGTCCAGCAGTACAGTACAGCACAGGAACAAGCTCTTCCTCCCACGTGCCTATCTAATTCACCTCCCTGCACGTGGTCCGTGTCCCTCTATTCTGCCTGTTCGTGAGCCTCTGAGATGTCACTATCGTATCTACATCTACAACCTCTTCTGGCACCAAGTTCCAAGCTCCTACCACTCCTCGTATACATTTAAAAAAATTGCCTGGGAAACCCACCTTTTAACTTCCCCCTCTCTCCTTACAGCTGTGCTCTATTATGTACAGTATGTCATTTCCACCCTGAGGAAAGAAACTATCCATCCTATTTATGCTTCTCTTTATTTTATATCCTTGTGGTGAACTACGTGTGCCTGTCTGGACACGTCCCCTGCTGACTGCTCCTGTGGCTCCTCCCACAGACCCCTGTATAAAGGCGATCTTAGCCTGGGCCAGGCCTCTCAGTCTCCGGGATGTAGTATGGTGGTCACTCACTGCTGGTTCCTTCTTCCAGTCAATAAAAGCCGATATCTCGCCTTTACATCTCAGAGTGAGTTATTGATGGTGCATCAATCCTCCTGTCTATTCTCATCTAATTCAACTCCCTCATTTGCTCATCCAGCCTTCCCTTAAATGTTACCTTCACCATCCCCCTCGACCGCTGGCAGGTCGCATCCTCTTGGGGCCAGCGAAACATCTTTGTGGTGCAGGAAACAACAGGTTGGTTGAGTTGGTCCGTTGGTTGTAGCTTGGTAGAGAGAGAGAAGATACCATTTTTTATCCTTGTGCTTTTCCAGCATTTACTCTGCACTCCAGTCAGCTCATAATTTGCTTTTACAAGGACATCCCGGTTTGTAACTGACAGTGATGGCCTGGTGGTTGAGGCTATCAGTGTTCATTAAAAATTAAAGTACAAAGCTCTGGGTCCTGGAATTAGAAAGTTCCAGAAATACACAGCAAGTTGGGCTGCACCCAAGGGAGGTAAAACAATGCTAACATTTTGGATCGAAAGCCCTTCTTCGGAACTGGTCAGAGGCAGCTGGGGCCTGACCTGCTGAGTGTTTCTATTCTTATCACACACGTGCGCCCAGGTTACGAAGTACAACCAAGTGTTTGGGAGGCTGGCAGGATTGATTTACCAGCTGCTGTCAGGGCCACAGGCATCTTCTGCCATGAGGGAATTCTCCGTTCCCTGCCACGTTTTCAATTTGGGGGCTGTCTGGCTCATGGGAATATGATTTGGGGGACTTGGAGATGAGAGATGGGAACATGTGGCTTGTAAACTTGTCCAGTGGCCCAGGGGGCTAGCGCCCTTCCAGTGGGTATTAACACAATGAAAAACTTGCCTGATGCAGCATCAGAGGTACGTGGGTTCAGACAACACACAGAACTTATGCTCAACGGTCACTGGGACTTGGTAATTGGTACTCCCGGCCCAATGGGAGTGGTGAGAAAAGGGCACGGCCCAGGTGGTGGAGACAGCACCTCCATTACATGTTGTCAGCGGTGGGGAGGACTGTGTCCACGACTCTCCGCAGCCTCTTGCACTGTACCTTCCAGTGGCCGGTGAATCTGTAGAATTCTTTGCCACAGGGAGCTGTGGAGGCCAAATCTTTATTTAAGGCAGAGGTTGATAGATTCTTGATTGGTCAGGGCATGAAGGGATAGAGGAAGAAGGCAGGAGATTGGGGCTGAGAGGAAAATTGGATCTGCCATGAAGAAAAATGGCCTAATTCTATAGCTATGGTCATGATTCTGACTAGCTCCATGGCACTTCCAGTGCAGAGGATTGAAAGCGGCTGCAGAGGGTTGTGGATTCAGCATCTCCATCAGAGAGCTGCCCTCCCTACTGCTGAGCCCGTCTTCAGGAGGCTGTGCCTCAAAAAGGCCGCGTCCATCACTGAGGGCCTTCACCGCTGGGGGCTCCCATCAGGGAGCCTGAAGACCCACACTCAGTGATCCAGGCACAGCTTCTTCCCCCCCGCCATCAGTCACTGAACCCGTGGACATTACTTCATTTTTCTGTTGCATTATTTATTTACCTTTGTTATTTATAGTATGTCTCATGTCACATAAGTCAGTGATAACAAATGGTTTTTGATCTTGATGTGACTAGTCAGGATGCGATACATTCTGAATACTGGATGAACTCAGCGGCTTAGGCTGTACCTCTGGAGGGTTAATGTTTCAGGCCCAGGCTCGAGACGTTTACTGTTCATTTCCCTCCATAGATGCGGCCTGACCAGCTGAGATCCTCCAGTAGTTTCGGTGATGCTCCAGATCTCCAGCATCCGCAGGGCCTCGTGTGTCAGGGTGCTTCCGACAGCGGGTCTGCAGAAGTTTCACGGCCTCTTGTGCCTTTTCCAGGTCATTCTGCACTTCATGGTGGGCTCTCCCAGCGCAGCGGTCAGTCAGGACCTGGCTCAGCTCCTCATTCAGGCCGGACTCATGAAGGGGTGAGTGGCGCAGCTTTGCAGAGGATTTGCCCCCACTCCCAGCGGCGGTCGAACCAGGACCTCCAGCTCTCCCAGAGGCACGGGGACAGAAAGGAGTCGTGGGTGGGAGTCCAGGAGAAGTTCTGTCGCTAACGGCTCTCTCTCCTGGAGGCTGAGCCGAGGGACGAGTGTCACTCTGAGGCTGAGCTTTCACAGCAAGGGCCATCTGGAAATGTTGTTTGACACGCTGCAAGATTCGCTGACTCTCTGACATCCCACGGAGCAGCCTTCCAACAGCGTTAAGAGGCTGTGCGTATATTGGGACCCTGAGAGATCATCAGGGCTGTGTTAACGTAGAAAGCGTGGAGTGAGAGAGGGCTTACACAATCCACACCAGTGTGGCACCACACCAAATGGTATCGGCTTGCACCCAGGGTGGATGAGCGGGATTCCTGCTGTGACATCAGAACAGACCCTGCTGGGAGGGCAGACCTGTTGGCCACGACACTGATTCAGGGTGGGATCATGGTTCACACACACAGTCCTCTCCCCCTCTGGGACAGGGTGGGGCAGTGGGTCACACACTGTCCACTCTCCCTTTGGGACCGGGTGGGGCAGTGGGTCACACACTATCCTCTCCCTCTGGGACAGGGTGGGGCAGTGGGTCACACACTGTCCTCTCTTTCTTTGGGACCGGGTGGGGCAGTGGGTCACACACTATCCTCTCCCTCTGGGACTGGGTGGGGCAGTGGGTCACACACTATCCTCTCCCTCTGGGACTGGGTGGGGCAGTGGGTCACATACTGTCCTCTCCCCCTCTGGGACTGGGTGGGGCAGTGGGTCACACACTGTCCTCTCCCCCTCTGGGACTGGGTGGGGCAGTGGGTCACACTGTCCTCTCTCCCTCTGGGACTGGGTGGGGCAGTGGGTCACACACTGTCCTCTCTCCCTTTGGGACCGGGTGGGGCAGTGGGTCACACACTATCCTCTCCCTCTGGGACAGGGTGGGGCAGTGGGTCACACACGGTCCTCTCTTTCTTTGGGACCGGGTGGGGCAGTGGGTCACACACTATCCTCTCCCTCTGGGACTGGGTGGGGCAGTGGGTCACACACTATCCTCTCCCTCTGGGACTGGGTGGGGCAGTGGGTCACACACTGTCCTCTCCCCCTCTGGGACTGGGTGGGGCAGTGGGTCACACACTGTCCTCTCCCCCTCTGGGACTGGGTGGGGCAGTGGGTCACACTGTCCTCTCTCCCTCTGGGACTGGGTGGGGCAGTGGGTCACACACTGTCCTCTTTCCCTCTGGGACTGGGTGGGGCAGTGGGTCACATACTATCCTCTCCCTCTGGGACTGGGTGGGGCAATGGGTCACACACTATCCTCTCCCCCTCTGGGACTGGGTGGGGCAGTGGGTCTCACACTATCCTCTCCCCCTCTGGGGCTGGGTGGGGCAGTGGGTCACATACTATCCTCTCCCTCTGACACTGGGTGGGGCAGTGGGTCTCACACTGTCCTCTCCCCCTCTGGGACTGGGTGGAGCAGTGGGTCACACACTATCCTCTCCCCCTCTGGGACTGGGTGGGGCAGTGGGTCACACTGTCCTTCCCCCTTCTGGGACTGGGTGGGGCAGCGGGTCACACACTGTCCTCTCTCCCTCTGGGACTGGGTGGGGCAGTGGGTCACACTATCCTCTCCCTCTGTGACTGGGTGGGGCAGTAGGTCACACACTGTCCTCTCTCGCTCTGGGACTGGGTGGGGCAGTGGGTCAGACTATCCAATCCCCCTCTGGGACTGGGTGGGGCAGTGGGTCACACACTGTCCTCTCCCCCTCTGGGACTGGGTGGGGCAGTGGGTCACACTGTCCTCTCTCCCTCTGGGACTGGGTGGGGCAGTGGGTCACACACTATCCTCTCCCCCTCTGGGACTGGGTGGGGCAGTGGGTCACACACTGTCCTCTCCCCCTCTGGGACTGGGTGGGGCAGTGGGTCACACTGTCCTTCCCCCCTCTGGGACTGGGTGGGGCAGTGGGTCTCACACTGTCCTCTCTCCCTCTGGGACTGGGTGGGGCAGTGGGTCACACACTGTCCTCTCTCCCTCTGGGACTGGGTGGGGCAGTGGGTCACACACTGTCCTCTCTCCCTCTGGGACTGGGTGGGGCAGTGGGTCACACACTGTCCTCTCCCTCTGGGACCAGGTGATACACAAACAGACATCCATGGCATTTAATTTATGAGGCCCTGCTGGTTGATGTAACACAAGATAAAATATAATTGTCCTTGAGGTTATCTGATTGTTATGACAAGGAGGATCAAGATAAATCTGTCAGAGTTGACACATTGACAGCGTGAGCATGGTTAGGGAGTGGCAGATGGGGGAAACATGCAGAAAGTTTCTGTGATCACCAACCTTGAGAAGCCAGTTAGCAGGCTTGGCAGGTGGAGAGGGAGCAGAGGAAAGTGGCCACATTAATTATCAGTCCTGTCACAAGCAGCCAAGCTCTCCCAGCTTCCCTGTCCCAATGCCCACGGCAGGCACAAGCTTCTACCCAGCCAGATGGAGCTGGGCTCACTCCTGACGGGGGTGGAAAGCAAAGCCTCGTCTGTTCTCGTTGTTGGAGATTCCACCCATTTTAGGGTGAACACAGAGTAAGGGCCGCTCTGCTTTGTCCCATCATCGTACGACTGGGATCAGAAGCGGGACAGCATGTGTCACGTAGAGAATAAAGCTTCTTCTCTGTGCTGCTCACTCTCACTGTCCCAGGACAGGGACAGAATGATTTAAATACGGAACTCAGCTGTCTATACTGTCCTATCACACGCTTCTAGGACAGGGGCAGAATGGGTTAAATACAGAATAAAGTTGTCTGTACAGACCAATCACCTACTCCCAGAACAGGGACAGCATGGGTTAAATACAGAATAAAGTTGTCTGTACAGACCAATCACCTACTCCCAGAACAGGGACAGAATGGGTTAAATACAGAATAAAGTTGTCTGTACAGACCAATCACCTACTCCCAGAACAGGGACAGCATGGGTTAAATACAGAATAAAGTTGTCTGTACAGACCAATCACCTACCCCAGAACAGGGGCAGAATGGGTTAAATACAGAATAAAGTTGTCTGTACAGACCAATCACCTACTCCCAGAACAGGGACAGCATGGGTTAAATACAGAATAAAGTTGTCTGTACAGACCAATCACCTACCCCAGAACAGGGACAGAATGGGTTAAATACAGAATAAAGTTGTCTGTACAGACCAATCACCTACTCCCAGAACAGGGACAGAATGGGTTAAATACAGAATAAAGTCTGTACAGACCAATCACCTACTCCCAGAACAGGGACAGCATGGGTTAAATACAGAATAAAGTTGTCTGTACAGACCAATCACTTACCCCAGAACAGGGACAGAATGGGTTAAATACAGAATAAAGTTATCTGTACAGACCAATCACCTACTCCCAGAACAGGGACAGCATGGGTTAAATACAGAATAAAGTTGTCTGTACAGACCAATCACCTACTCCCAGAACAGGGACAGCATGGGTTAAATACAGAATAAAGTTGTCTATCCAGTCCAATCACCTACTCCCAGAACAGGGACAGAATGGGTTAAATACAGAATAAAGCTGCCTGTACAGACCAATCACCTACTCCCAGAACAGGGACAGAATGGGTTAAATACTTAGCACAATTCTATTAGCCCCATTCCTTGTCTCCTTATTTCCCAGTGGGGGGAAACCATTGGAATCCGACTGCGTGTTGGATGTGCAGTACTGAACCGGGGTCACGGGAGCTGTGATGTGTTGGCAGTAACTGCTGTGCTACCCTGCTGCCCTGGAGATGCAAAACACATCTCCCCTCCACCTGTCTGATCAAACATGCCCAGCGCCGGTACAGAGTAACACTCCATTGACACTCACAACCCTCCCAGGGCCAGGACAGGAGATGAATTAACAATCCCAACAGAATGAGGATTCCCTCGGTCCCTTCATCATTTGAATTCTGAATTCTCTCACCGTCAACATTAAATCCAGTTTTCTCTCAACTTTGGCCAAATAGCTGTTTTGATATTTGGCCAAAGCTGTTTGTGCTAAACTCTCATTGCATCTTAATTCTTAATTAATTTTACTGAGCTGTAGGAATTCATGTTGGATTGTTCGTCCCAATTGCCGCATTTTTCCGTGCTGTAATGTAATGTTCGGCTTCATTCTGTCTCTTGCAGTGAAGGGACGGAGGCTCCGTGCATCACGTCCGCAGGGTTCCAGTTCCTGCTGCTTGATACCTCGTCCCAGCTCTGGTACTTCATGTTACAGTACCTCCAAACAGCCGAGGTAAAACTGAGGTCGAGAATGGCCACTGAGCCAGGTGACTCTGTCACCCTGTGAAACTTTATCTCTCTCTCTTACTCTTGCTTTCTTTTTTCATTCTTTTCTTCCTCTCCCCCTGCACCTCTTCCCTACCACCCCTCCCCTCTACCCACTCTTCTCCCATCTCCCTCCCCATTGATACCCCCTCTCCCCCCTTTCTCCTCCATATTTTCCTCCCTCCCCACTGTCTCTCTCCCCCACTCACTCTCTTTCTCTTCCTTCCTCCCTCCCTCCCTCTCTGCTCTCCTTCCTCTCTCCCTGTCCCCCTCCCTCCCCCCTTACTCCCTCTCTCTCACTGTTTACTCTGAAGAAAGTGGAAGGGGTTCTGCAACTGTAATTTGGAGTGATGGTGGGTTGTGGCGTGACACTGAGGGGTTTAAGCCGATATTTCACATCCTGTGGTCTGAAGGTCTGTTCCTGTGCTGAACTATTCAGGCTGGCAGATTGCCCCCGATATGTAGGTACGGGGTAGAATCTGGGGGGAGCTGAACACATCAGAGCAGAATTAGACCATTCAGTCCATTAAGTCTGCTCCACCACTCAATCATGGCTGATCTATTTTCCTTTTCAAGCCCATTCTCCTACCTCTTCTCCGTCCCTTTTGATGCCCTTACTAATCAAGAACCTATCAGCCTCCATTTTAAATATATCCAATGAGTTGTCTCCTCATCTCTGTTCCAAAGGGACATCCTTATATTCTGAGGCTCTGCCCTTTGGTCCTAGGCTCGCCCACTATAGGAAACATCCTCCCCACATCCACTCTATCCAGGTCTTTCACTATTCAGCAGGTTTCAATGATCTGTCCTCATTCTGCAGTGAGTACAGGCCCAGAGCCATCAAATGCTTCTCATAGGTTAACCCTTTCAAAGTTCAAAGTCAAGTTATTATCAAAGTAAATATATGTCACCATATACAACCCTGAGATTCATTTTCTTGCAGGCATACTCAATACGAAATAGAATAATAACCGTAATACAATCAATGAAATACCACACCAACTTAGGCATTCAACCAATGTGCAAAAGACAACAAACTGTGCAAATACAAAAAGAAAGAAATAATAAATAAATCAGCAATAAATATCCAGAGCAGAAGATGAAGAGTCCTTGAAAGTGAGTCTATAGGTTGTGGGAACGTTTCAATGATGGGCAAGTGAAGTTCTCTCCTTTGGTTCAGGAGCCTGATGATTGAAGGGTAACAACTGTTCCTGAATGTGGTGGTGTGGGTCCTGAGGCTCCTCTGCGAGAAGAGAGCATGTCCTGGGTGGTGGGGTCTGTGATGATGGATGCTCTGTGTAAGTGTGCTCGGTGGTGAGGAGAGCTTTAACCATGATGGACTGGGCCCTATCCATTACTTCTAGTATGTTTTTATGTACAAGGGCATTGGTGTTTCCATACCAGGCTGTGATGCAGTCAGTCAATACACTCTCCACCACACATCTATAGAAGTTTGTCAGTGCTTGAGATGTCATGCCACATCCTTGTAAACTCCTAAGGAAGCTGAGGAGCTGCCGTGCTTTCTTCGTAATTGCACTTATGTGCTGGGCCCAGGACAGATCCCCTGAAATGATAACACCGAGGAATTAAAAGTTGCTGCCCCTCCCCACCTCTGATCCCCCAGTGAGGACTGGCACATGGACCTCTGTTTTCCTTGGTCTTTCTGACAGCTCCTTTGTCTTCCATTCCAAACTTCCTCTGGACCATCTCCAACATCAGCACATGGGGCTCAAAGCTGCAAGTCTCAACACTGCATCCTTGCTCTTAGATTCGAGTCCTCTGGAAATGAATGCTGAGTTTGCATTTGCCTTCCATACTGCAGACTCAACCTGCAAGTTAACCTTTAAGGAATCCTGCATCGATGCGAATGTGAGAAGAAGAAATGGGATTAGTTTAAGATGGAATGGGTCTTGGTGGTCAGGGTCGAGGGGGCTGAGGAGCCTATTTCCTTTATAAACAAGTGATTCTGCAGATGCTAGAAATCCTGAGCAAGGGTTTCAGCCCGAAACATCGACGGTTTATTCATTTCTGTAGATGCTGCCTGACCTGCTGAGTTCTTCCAGCATCTTGTGTGTTATTTCCTGTATGACTCCATCAATGTAAAACCCAAGGACGTTCTGCTCAGTGCCCCTGGTGCAGTACACATTCCCAAACCAACAACACTGAGCAAAAAGCAGACGTACTCTTTGTGGGAGTATTATATGTGAATTGGCTGCTACAATCAGTCCAATGCAACAGGATGGCTCTACGACGGGTAGTTAAAATGGCCCAGATCATCACCAGCACCAGTTTGCCTGCCATTCAGGATGTGTATACAGAAGGGTGCCAAAGAAAGGCCAGCATATCATGAAGGGTCCCAGTCACACTGCTTATGGACTGTTTGTCCCACTCCCATTGGGGAAGAGGCTGCACAGCAAACACGCTAGGACCACTAATAAACAATTACCTGCCTAAAGATCCACCCATTAACCCACCCCACCAACACTATAATTTCCTGTCAGAATCACTTTATGCCCACATACTCCTGCGCCTCGTGTCACTTTATGCAAGATAGTCTATGTATTTATATTTATTCTGTTTTTTATTCTGTTCTTTATACTTACTTTGCATTGGATCTGGAGTTAGAAACATTAAATTCTCCTTTACACTCGTGTTGAAGAATATCAGTAAACAATCTTGAATCTCCTGTTAATGATGGCCAGAGGTCCAGGAGTCGTGCCAGATGGAGGAAGTCTGCAAAACCTTTCTTTCTTTAGAACTGGCTGTGGCATTTCAGGGAGCAGAGATGGAAATTCAGCCTGGGTTCCTGCCTCTGATCACTGCCCACTGTCTATCCTGAAGAAAGTAATAAATCGCTACCGTATGAGGTGAAGCTGTGCAGTTGTGCAATCCCACCAACAGAGACACCAGGGACCACAGTCTCTGAGGTCTGGAGCAGCACACAATCTGCCGGAGGATCTCAGTGGATTGAGCGACATCTGTGATGGGTGGGGGGCGGAATGGAATGTGAACTTTGCAGGTCCAAAAACTGACTGTCAGTATGTTTCACAGTCAAACTGGCAGCTGTAAGGGGTTTCTGCAAATCTACAAGCAGCAGTTCTTCTGCCATCTTCCCAGTACGTTTCCTGCCTGCTCCATCGTTCGATCAAGGCTGAATTTATTTTCACTCTCAACCTATTTCTCTTGCCTTCTCATCGACACCTTAACTCATCAAGAACCAATCAACCTCCATAAGACCATAAGTTATAAGAGCAGAATTAGGCCATTTGGCCCATCGAGTCTGCTCTGCCATTTCATCAAGGCTGATCCAATTTTCCTCTCAGCCCCAATTCTCCCCGTAATCCCTTCAGGAACCTCCATCAACCTCTGCCTTAAATATACAGAAAGACTTGGTATCCACCATTGCCTGTGGCAAAGAATTCCACAGATTCACCACCCTCTGGATAAAGAAATTCCTCCTTCTCTGAATAAAGAAAGGATGCCCTTCTATTCTGAGGCTGTGTCCTTTGTGTTACAGGAAACATCCTCTCCACATCCCTGGTATTGAGGCCCTTCAACATTCAGAAGGTCACCCCTCATTCTTCTGAATTGCAGCGAGTAGAGGCCCCAAGCCATCAAACTCTCTCCGAGTGACAAGCCATTCAATCCGGAATCATTCTCCAGAACCTCCTTTGGTCCCTTTCCGATATCAGCACATCCTACCTTAGATAAGGGGCACAAAACTGCTCACAGTACCCCAAGTGAGGCCTCACCAATGCTTTATAAGGCCTCAGCATAATATCATTGCTTTTATGTTTTAATCGCTTTAAGTATACCCAACAACTTGGCTTCCACAGCCATCTGTGACAACAGGTTCCACAGGTTCACCACCCTCTGGTCCCATATCTTTTGGTGAACTGACCAGCTTCTGTGGGAGGGTATCAGGAGGGGCAGGGTTAGTTCTAGGTGCAGGGAACAGCCGAGTCTAGAGAGCTTGGATTGTAAGGAGGGTTGTTTTCACTGGAGTGAAGGGCATCAAGTGGGTTATAAAATCATGCTGGTCACATGGGCAGGGGAGTTAAAATTAGGGGGTACTGAGGTGAGAGAGGGACAGATTTAAATGGGACCTCAGGGGCAAGGTTTTCCACATTGAGGGTGGTATGTATATGCAAAGAGTAGTCAGAGGGAAGGGGTAGAGGTGGGTACAGTTACAGTTTGGACAGGGAGGGTTCAGAGGGATATGTGTGAACTTACAGGTAAGTGACAAGCTTGGTCAGTAGGAGTGAGTTGGGCTCTGGGGCCTGATTCTGCACTGTGTGACAATGCTAATGCTCCCGTTCTCTTTACCCTCTAGTCCAGAAATATGGACCTGGTTGAGATCCTGTCCTTTGTGTTCCAGCTCAGTTTCTCCACGCTGGGGAAGGTGAGTGATCTGCCACGTGGCACAGCGCACCATACCCACGGCTGGAAGAGAGAGTGTGGGGTGGAGGGTGGGAATCAGTGAGGGGGAGGGTGGGAATGGGTAAGAGGGGAAGGTGGGGATGGCACGGTGGGAATGGGTGAGGGGGAGGATGGGAAGATGGTGCGTTTGAAATCAATGAGAGGGGAGGGTGGGGGATGGTGTGGTGGGAATGGGTGAGAGGGGAGGGTGGGGTGGAGGATGGGAAGATGGTGTGTTTAGAATCAGTGAGAGGGGAAGGTGGGGGATGGTGCGTTTGGAATCGATGAGAGGGGAGGGTGGGGATGGTGTGGTGGGAATGGGTGAGAGGGGAGGGTGGGGTGGAGGATGGGAAGATGGTGTGTTTAGAATCGGTGAGAGGGGAAGGTGGGGGATGGTGCGTTTGGAATCGATGAGAGGGGAGGGTGGGGATGGTGTGGTGGGAATGGGTGAGGGGGAGGATGGGAAGATGGTGTGTTTGGAATCAATGAGAGGGGAGGGTGGGGGATGGTGCGTTTGGAATCGATGAGAGGGGGGGTGGGGGATGGTGCGTTTGGAATCAATGAGAGGGGGGGTGGGGATGGTGTGGTGGGAATGGGTGAGAGGGGAGGGTGGGGTGGAGGATGGGAAGATGGTGTGTTTAGAATCGGTGAGAGGGGAAGGTGGGGATGGTGCGTTTGGAATCGATGAGAGGGGAGGGTGGGGATGGTGCGGTGGGAATGGGTGAGAGGGGAGGGTAGGGACAGTGGGAGAGGAGGAGGTGATGGGTGCAGTAAGCGAGGGGATGAGTGGGGTAGAGAGAGGATGTGAAGGTGTGAGAGATGCCTTGGGAGAGGGGTTGATAGAAGAGGGCCGGTGGAAGAGTGGAGTAGGGTGGGGGAGATGAAAGGAGTGAGAGAATAGAGAGGAGGCTAAGGTAGGAAAGAGAGGGTAAGTGAGGGGAGTAAGATGGGAGTGGAGAAAGAGACAAGGCTAAGCTGAGCATGAGGCAGTGAGTAAGATAGGAGTGAGGAAGGGAGGGTAAAGTGAGAGTAAGATGAGAAAGGGTGTGGGAGTGAGAGGGAGATGGGGGTAAGGTGAGCATGAGACAGAGACGAGGGTAAGATGGATTTGAGAGAGAGAGGATGGGGCAAGATGGGTGTGAGAAAGAGACGAGGGTGAGATGAAAGTGAGAGATAGAGGGGAGGGTAAGTTGAAGATGACAGAGAGAGAGAGAGAGGCAAAAGAGGTGGGGTAGGGTTGAAGAGAAGGGTGTGTGGTGAAATAGAGAGAGGGAGAGGGGCTGAAATGAGAGGAGGGTGAGATGAGGGGTGGGAGGTGAGAGGAAACAGTGAGGTGTGGAGAAGGGAACTGGTAATAGGATGGGAAAATTGACCTGAGGTTTAGAGAGATTCCAACGACGCATATTGGAAGCCCAAGCCTTGTTGTGAATGTGGTTTCCTGGGGGATTTACATTCCCTCGATCGATTGCTACCAGCTCTTGTATAATTCAATTGCTGGAACTGATTAACATCGATTAGGGCCAGTTTGAAAAGCATTAATTCGAGCTGTGTCTGCCACACATCCTTTTGAAGATGTCCAGCTGTCAGCATTCTCGTCCTGCCAGAACCTTGAGTGCTTCTAATCAGATTAATCTCCACACCTGCCACACGCTGCTTTGCCTCTGGGGAAGGGATTGTTTGCCTGGTGAATCAATTGCATTTATATATCTCCTTTGCACACTGTCTCTCCAAACAGGACAATAGTTGCTCTTTGCGGATGTCTGCTTTAGTGAGAGAGACTGTGACCAGAGGACACAGCCAGAATAGAAGGACATCCCTTTAGAACAGAGATGAGGAGGAATTTCTTTAACCAGAGGGCGGTGAGGGCCTAGTTATTGGTATATATTTAAAGTGGAGGGCTGTTGAATTCTAGAGTAGTGAGAATGACAAAGGCTATGGGGAGGATGAGGTTGAGCAAGATAATGTCAACCAAGATTGAATAGCGGAACAGACTCAATGGGCTGAGTGGCCTCACCCTGCTCCTATACCCTGTGGTCTTTCTGTTGGTGTGGCTGGAGCCACGTGGAGCAAGGATGGGGAATTGAAGCTGGTCGTGAGGATCGTGTCCCGACAGCTGCCTGTCAGACCCCACTTGGGATTGACCTCTGCCCCAAGACCAGCAGGCAGGTTGAAAACGGAAGGTAAAAGAGAGGAGGCACTTCCTTCCTCAGATATCAACGTTTTGGAATACCAGCGTTGGAGACGGTCCAGAAGAAACTCCTTTGGGCACTTTCTGGGATGCTTGTCCTCTAAGACCAGCTGAGGAAATTTTATTCGTATTCTTTGAAATTTAGAAGAATGAGTAATCTTCTTGGAATGTGAAAGGGCCGAAAGGGGGCCCGACACGGTGGAGTCGACAGAAGACACTGCAGAAGCTGGAATCTGGAGCACTGAACGAGATGCTGGAGGAATTCAGCAGGAGAGGCAGAATCCATGGGTGGAAAATGGACAGCAAGGAAGTTTGTATCAATATGAAGATAGAAATGAATAAAATAATGGTGGGGCTTTACGTCCTTGTCAAGGTGGATACGTTGAACTGTGGGGAGCTGGCACAGAAGAGCAACTGATGATCGTAATGGTGGGGCTGGCTTGAGGGGCCGAATAGCCTCATCCTGTGTACACGGATTCAGAGGAAATCAGACATGAGGTCAGCGGCAGTCTTCAGAAGGAAATGATTGACGGCCAGCTTTACTTGTCGCATGCACGTTGAAGCACACGGTGAAAGGTGTGGTTTGTGTCCGCGGATGTGCTGGGGGCAGCCCACAAGTGTCGCCACACTTCCAGCACCAGCGTAGCATGTCCACAACTTCAGTTCAGTTCAGTTTCAGTTTACTGTCATTTAGAAACCACAAATGCAATGCAGTTTTAAAAAATGAGACAATGTTCCTCCAGAATGATATCACAAAAGCATATGCCAAAACAGACTACACCAGAAAATCCACAAAACGTTTGGCAATCCCCAATCCAGAGTCCGGAGAGGCTGCTGCGTATTAATATCACGCTACAGTCTTAGCGCATTCTCCGGAAAGGAGCTCCAAATCCACCTGACAAAACAAGACCAGAAACTAAAGCTACAAGACCTGCACAAAATCACATAATTACAACATATAGTTACAACAGTGCAAACAATAGCATAATTGATTAAATAAACAGACCATGGGCACAGTAAAAATAGTCCAAAGATGTTAAAAGACTATAAGTTCGAAAGAAACCACCACACAGTTTCCACAAGTCCTCAGGGTCCCGATAGACTCGCCATCCCACGCAGGCGGCAGAAGGGAATACCCCCGCTATGTACTTCCACAGCGCCGCCTCACAGACGCAGCACACAGTGAAAGCGCCCTGAGCACAGCGGACTCCCAGTCCGTCGAACCTCCGAGCCTCCGACCATCCCCTCCGGCACAGCCTCTCCGAGCACCATCCTCTGCTGAGCGCACTACGACACCCCTGCCAACGGCCACCGGCAACGCGACCCCGAGGACTGGGGGCCTGTTCTTCTCAGCAGAGATTCAGACCTCACAGCGGCAGCAGCAATGAAGAGGGCCTTCCTGGAGGTTTCCAGATGTTCCTCCGTGCTCCCACCTCTATTTTCATCAGATTATGATTGCGCACGGCACCCCGCTTGACAAATAACAGATATCAACTCCGGAGTGGCCGCTGCAAGCTGCGTCGCGCCACCATCTTGGATCAATCACCAGACTTTGGTGGTTTGAGCGGACACTCGTTTAATTTCCACGCGGGCCCCCCTGGTTTCTGTGTCTCACCTTGCGCAGGACTCCTAATGACACCCAGAGTAAGGTGCGGTGGCTGAGGGGGAGAGTGGGTGAGCCAGTTACCTGCCTCGTGTCCCATCCCACTCGCTGCGATGAAGTTAAACTGTATTGACTGAATGATTACCCGGCACCATTCAGACCGCCTTTGCCTGAGCTCCTCCTCTGTGCTTGAACAGCAGGCGCTTACAAATGGAAATTCAATAGTTGAAGCAAGTCCAGCTTCCTGCTGAGAGACTGCATCAGGGAGGAAGTTTACAAGGATGCTGCGGAGACTCGAGGACATGAGTTATAGAGAAAGGTGAATCTTCCCTGGACTGCAGGAGAGTGAGGGGAGATATTGTATACAGGGATATACTGTAGATAGGGTGGGTGAATGCATGCAGGCTTTTGCCCCTCAGGTGGGGTGAGACCAAAACCAGAGGTCAGGAAACCATGAGACCGAGGGGGAGAAATAGGCCATTCAGTCCATCAAATCTGCTCCGCTTATCCATCATGGCTGACTCATTTTCTATCTCAACCCCTTGCTGCTGTCTTCTCCCCAGAACCTTTTACACTCTTACTAATCAAGGAAAAAATGTCAAAAGCGGAACGTCAAAGTCGTGTTCATGAACAATTCAGAGCTCTGACAGTGGAGTGGAAGAAGCTGTTCCTAGATCAGCCATCATCAAATCATAGACCACAGGACAGAGAACAATACAGTACAGGGACAGGCCGTAATCCAACCAAATAAATGAGTAGTCAAATGGCCAGCGAAACTCATCCTTCTGCCAACAATGTAACCATATCCTTCCAATTTCCTCACAGTCATGTGCCTGTCTAAACATCTCCAATGCATCTGCCTGTTCCACCCCAGGCAGCGTTTTCCAGCTACCCACAACTCTGCCACAAACGAGAGAGAATCTGCAGATGCCGCAAATGCAAGCAACACACACGGAATGCCAGAGGAACTCATCCGGCCAGGCTGCATCTGTGGAGAAGAGTACAGTCATCGTTCCGGGCCAAGACCCTTTCTCAAGACTCCAGCTGCAGTTTATAAAGCTGCAGCGTAACTTCCTGACTTTTGAACTCAATGCCTTGAGTAATAAAGGCAAGCGTGCCATATGTTGTCTTAACCACGCATCGAAGGGCAGGGCAGGCTTGGATGGGCCAAACGGCCCTCGCCTTGTGTGCATGGAGAGGTTGTAATGCTGACTGAAGGGAAATGTGCCTGGTAATGAATGTTATTGGCAAAAAAATCTACTGTCAGCTGAGAGTACAGAGTGTGAGACCCCTCTGTCATACACATTTGCCTCGGGAAGCAAAAGCAAGCAGGGATTCTTCGAGCCTCAGTGCTTCTAAACTGTGGTTAATGTCCTTCCCTGAGTGGGGAACGGTGTGTAAGGGGTTAATCCCCTGGGGACAGACTGCTTGATGATTGGCTGTGAGCAGGTGACAGAGTGTAAGGGTTAATCCCCTGGGTACAGACTGTCTGATATCTGGTTGCGAGCAGGGTATGAGGGGTCAGTCCTGTCCCCGGGTAACAGACAGCTCACTGTCTGATTATGAGTAGGGAAGTCGTGTGGTATAGATTGTTCAGTGTGTGACTGCAAGCAGGGAGCAGTATGTAAGGGGTTAATCCCCTGGGTACAGGATGTCTGTTGTCTGTGAGTAGATGATGTGTAAAGGGTTAATTCCCTGTCTATCAACTGCCCGGCATCTGAGAGCAGGTAGCAGTGTACAAGGGGTTAATTCCCGAGGAACAGGCTGCCTAGTGTGTGTGAGCAGGTGGTGGTGTGCAAGGGGTTAATTCCCTGCGTACAGACTCTTGGTGTCTGACTGTGAGTGGGAACAGAAGGTTGAACCCATCTGCTGTGAAGGGGGCGTCTGTGAGAGGGTTAATATAATTTCTGGCAGAGTCGCAGTCTTGTAAATTAATTCTGGTTGCCTGGTGCTGGTTGCTGTGCAGAGGACAGGCCTGTAATTGGATGGCCTCTGAGCTGTTGGTGACAAGCCGCCTGGGGCAATGCGCACAAATTGGCTTTGACTCTTGGTGCGCTGCGCTCCTCCCCAGCGCTGCCCTTTGATCTCGGCCAGTGGAGGCATCGGGAATCTGTGCATCTGATCCCACGCTGACCCTCGTGTGGCCTGTACTCCCCTGCTCCCCACCACTGACACAGTGGCACATCTCGTAGAGCCGCTGTGCCTTGGAGCTGGGGGCCCCAGGTTCGATCCCAACTGTCCCCGTGGCCGCGTGGGAATGTGGGGAGACTACAATGAGGTTCGTGTAAAAGAACTTGTGAACAGATTCGGTGAGCCAGGATCTCTGCTGTGGTTCTACGACCCGGAATCTCAGAATTAGCAAGTACAGTGCTAGCATCAATTTCGAGAGGGCTAGAATGTAAAAGCAAGGGTGTGATGTTGAGGCTTCATAAGGCACTGGGCAGACCGCACGTGGAGTATTGTGAGCAATTTTAGGTCCCGTGTCTAAGACAGGATGTGCTGGGGTTGTAGAGGAGGTTTATGAGAGTGGTCTAAGGAATGAAAGGGTTAACGTATGAGGGTCGATTGATGACTCTGGGCCTGTACTCGCTGGAGTTTAGAAGAATCAGGGATGGCGTTGAAACCTATTGAATATTGAAAGGCCCAGATAGAGTGGACACGGACAAGATGTTTCCTATGGTGGGTGAGTCAAGGACCAGAGGACACAGCCTCAGACTAAAAGGACGTCCATTTAGAACAAACGTGGATCAACTTCTTCAGCTGGGTGGTGAATCTGTCAAATTCAATGCCACAGACTGCTGTGGAGACCAAGTCACTGAGGTTACTTAAAGCAGAGGTCGATAGGCTCTTGATTAGTCAGGGTGTCAAAGGTTACAGGAAGACAGGAGAATGGGGTTGAGAGGGATAATAAATCACCCACGTTGGAATGGTCCCTGAGTTATAAATAACTCAGAAAGGGGGAGAAAGGCTGGCATGGTAACAGATGAGATCCCATGCAGTTCTGTGGTATTTCCATGAAAGTACTCTCTGGATTGGGTGTGGAGTGTTTATGAGGTCCCTCAGACATCTGTATCAGGTCCCTCAAACATCTGTACCAGGTCTCACGTCTGTATCAGGTCCAGAGAACAGCTATACCAGGTCTCGCATCTGTATCAGGTCCCAAGAACATCTGTAGCAGGTCTCACATCTGTATCAGGTCCCGAGAACATCTGTGCCAGGTCTCACATCTGTATCAGGTCCCAAGATCATCTCTGTCAGGTCTCACATCTGTATCAGGTCCCAAGAACATCTGTATCAGGTCCCGAGAACATCTGTGCCAAGTCTCACATCTGTATCAGGTCCCGAGAACATCTGTGCCAAGTCTCACATCTGTATCATGCTCTGAAAGAAAGCACGTTTCCTACAGTGGTTTGTCTGGGACCCGGTACATGTGGGTGGGTGAGCACAATTACCTTTCAGAGAGGTTCAAGCCTCTGCCTTCCATCTGCCCCAGCCCTCGAACTGGCCGATCCAGGTGAGGCTTCGTGACCCAGGGAGCTCACATCCCACCGTGTCTTCTGAGTTCAACCCCTGGCCACTGCTCCCCCGTGAGCCTTGAGGTGTTCTCTCACCAGGAGCTGGGGGCCCAGTCCTTAGCGTAAACCCTCCTCGCCCTCATTGAATATTTTATTTACTTAGAGATTTATCATGGTAACAGGCCCTTCCACCCTAACAAAGTTCAAAGTACATTTGTTATCGAAATATGTAATCTGTATAAAGTCTTGAGATTCATCCTCCAGCAGGCAGCTACAAAGCAAAGACACAAATTGTGTAAACAATAAAAAGTAAACAGAACATGAACAGCAGAGTCCCAAAAGTGAGTCCACAGCCACGGGGCCAGTTCAACGCTGAGACGTGAAGCCAGTCCGGGGGCCCAATGGCTACAGGCCACGGGGCCAGTTCAACGCTGAGACGTGAAGCCAGTCCGGGGGCCCAATGGCTACAGGCCACGGGGCCAGTTCAACGCTGAGACGTGAAGCCAGTCCAGGGCCCCAATGGCTACAGGCCACAGCCACGGGGCCAGTTCAACACTGAGACGTGAAGCCAGTCCAGGGGCCCAATGGCTACAGGCCACGGGGCCAGTTCAGCGCTGAGACGTGAAGCCAGTCTGGGGGCCCAATGGCTACAGGCCACAGCCACGGGGCCAGTTCAACACTGAGACGTGAAGCCAGTCCAGGGGCCCAATGGCTACAGGCCACGTGGCCAGTTCAACGCTGAGACGTGAAGCCAGTCCAGGGCCCCAATGGCTACAGGCCACAGCCACGGGGCCAGTTCAGCGCTGAGAAGTGAAGCCAGTCCGGGGGCCCAATGGCTACAGGCCACAGCCACGGGGCCAGTTCAATGCTGAGACGTGAAGCCAGTCCAGGGCCCCAGTGGCTACAGGCCACAGCCACGGGGCCAGTTCAACGCTGAGACGTGAAGCCAGTCCAGGGCCCCAATGGCTACAGGCCACAGCCACGGGGCCAGTTCAACGCTGAGACGTGAAGCCAGTCCAGGGCCCCAATGGCTACAGGCCACAGCCACGGGGCCAGTTCAACGCTGAGACGTGAAGCCAGTCCAGGGCCCCAATGGCTACAGGCCACAGCCACGGGGCCAGTTCAACGCTGAGACGTGAAGCCAGTCCAGGGCCCCAATGGCTACAGGCCACAGCCACGGGGCCAGTTCAACACTGAGACGTGAAGCCAGTCCAGGGGCCCAATGGCTACAGGCCACGTGGCCAGTTCAATGCTGAGACGTGAAGCCAGTCCAGGGCCCCAATGGCTACAGGCCACAGCCACGGGGCCAGTTCAACACTGAGACGTGAAGCCAGTCCGGGGGCCTAATGACCACAGCCACGGGGCCAGTTCAACGCTGAGACGTGAAGCCAGTCCGGGGGCCCAATGGCTACAGGCCACGGGGCCAGTTCAACACTGAGACGTGAAGCCAGTCCGGGGGCCTAATGACCACAGCCACGGGGCCAGTTCAACGCTGAGACGTGAAGCCAGTCTGGGGGCCCAATAGCTACAGGCCACAGCCACGGGGCCAGTTCAACGCTGTGGCATGAAGCCAGTCCAGGGGCCCAATGGCTACAGGGCACAGCCACGGGGCCAGTTCAGCGCAGAGATGTGAAACCAGTCCAGGGGCCCAATGGCTACAGGCCACAGCCACGGGGCCAGTTCAGCGCGGAGACGTGAAGCCAGTCCGGGGGCCCAATGGCTATAGGCCACAGCCATGGAGCCAGTTCAGCGCGGAGACGTGAAGCCAGTCTGGGGGCCCAATGGCTACAGGCCACTGCCATGGAGCCAGTTCAGCGCGGAGACGTGAAGCCAGTCCGGGGGCCCAATGGCTACAGGCCACTGCCACGGGGCCAGTTCAGTGCTGAGACGTGAAGCCAGTCTGGGGGCCCAATGGCTACAGGCCACAGCCATGGGGCCAGTTCAACGTTGAGACGTGAAGCCAGTCCGGGGGCCCAATGGCTACAAGCCACAGCCATGGAGCCAGTTCAGCGTTGAGACGTGAAGCCAGTTCGGGGGCCCAATGGCTACAGGCCACAGCCACAGGGCCAGTTTAGCGCAGAGATGTGAAGCCTATCTGGGGGCCCAATGGCTACAGGCCACAGCCACGGAGTCGGTTTACCACTGAAACGAGTGCTGAAGGTTGCAGGCCATAGCTTCAAAGTCAGTTCAGCCCTGAAGCATTTTGATCAAATGGCATAAATAATTTTTAAAAAACAAACACGCAGAGCATGAACTGCAGTGTCCCAAAGGAGAGTCCGCAGCTGTGGAGCGCGTTCAGTGGTGGGGTGAGTGAAGCCCACACCGCCCAGTTACACCCATTTAACCAATCAATCTACTAACCCGTGTGTCTTTGGAATGTGGGAAGGAAGAGGAAACAGAAACACCGGTGGTCACGGAGAGAACGTTCACACTCTTTACAGACAGTGGTGGAAATGAACTCGGATCACTGGCTGCTGGGCTGTCCCCTCCTGTTATCTTACTAGCCTCAACCGAAAGAATCAGACTGCGAGAAGTGTATGGGCAGGGGCTGTTTAGAGCTACCTTGGTCAGTAGGATCAAATTGGACAGCAACACCCTTTTCCGTGCTGTCAGGAGACCACCAACACCCCACCCCCCATGGGAGGGTTCACAGACCTCTCCCTGTGAGAAAGCTGGTGTCCCCCACCCCTCACGTCACACTCTGTGGCGTATGGGACATACCCTTCCCTCCCCCCACCCCACCCCCCGTGGTCTGCTGCTGGGATCCTGCCCTTCCGACACCCGGGAAGGGGCCGCAACTTCTACTATGTGGAAGGGTGGGGATAGGCACACGGGACACCATCACATGCTGCCGTCACTGGTAGGCGCAGTCTGCTTGCTGAGCTGGTGATTCCACTAGAGAGGATGAAGAAAATATTCACATGGATGTCACCGGGACGAGAGGGAGGACCGGATTCACAAAAAGCAGAATCTCCTGGTTTCTACCCATTTCAGTGTAACGTCCTCTTCTAATTCTGACATGTCTGCTGCCACGATGAGGTTGAGGAGAAACGCCTCATATTCCTTCTGGCACGAACGTTGATTTCTCTAACTACCGGTAATTCTCCCTCCTTTTGTTTCCCACTCCTCACCAATATTCCGCAATATTTTATTCCTCACTCTTTACCGTCTCACCCCTTCACCTCCCTCGAGTTGTCACCCTCCTTCCCTTTCTCCCAGGGTCCAACTGTCCTCTCCTGTCAGATTGCTCCTTTAGACCTCTCAGCTTCGTACTTCATCCCCTCTCCCACCCACCCTCCACTTACCCATCACCTGTTGTGCTCCTGCCCCTTCCCCACGTTCTTACCAGTTCTGATGAAGGGTCTCAGACCAAAACGTCGACTGTTTATCCTCCTCCATGAACACTGCCTGACCTGCTGAGTTCCTCCAGCATTTTGTGTGTGTTGCGGTTGGGTAGGTTAGGACTGGTATCCCGGGGCTGAAGGATGCCAAATGATGACCTTATAGAAGCTTATAAAATGATGAGAGGCCATAGGTAATATGTGGTCACAGGGAGGGGGAGAGGGCACAGAAAGGATTTAAAGGGGATCTAATTTGGAAGTTACCACTGAGGGTGGGTGGGTTATGGCTGCCAGAAGAAGTGGTCGAGGTGGGTACAATTACGTTTAATAGACATCGACTGTTTATTCCTGTCCATAGATGCTGCCTGACCTCCTCCAGCACGTGTGTAGAACGACAGATTAGAGTTCTATAAGGAAGGACACAATTAGGACAGAAAAGTAAACTCCGTTGTAGCGCCCGTGGTCAGACGGGGCTCTGCTGAGGAATTGAGTATAGGGACAGCACAGTAACATAGACAGCGCCAGCTGTAAAATCGGGGTTCAGTTCTCACGGCTGTCTGTATGGAGCTTGTACGTTCTCCCCATGCCTTTTTCCTCCTGCATTCCCAAGATGTACGGGTTAAATTTATTAAGCCGTGGGCATCTTACGTTTGTGCCAGAAGCGTGGAGACACTTGCCTTGGTCTGTCCTTAGCAGCTGTTGGACCGTGTTGGTTGTTGACGTATTTCACTGCACGTTTTGATGTTTCTTTGTACGTGTGACGCACAGAGGCCATCTTGAATCTTTATCTTTAGTGAATAGGGTTGTGCATGTGGTGGGAGACGTTTAGAGGGATTAGCTTAGAAAGGAGTACCGGTCGGCATAGACTCGTCAGACCGAAGGCCCTGTTTCTGAACCGGCCACAATTCCATCACTGCAGGCTCACCACCGCCTCCTGAAGCAGACATAACGGTGGGCACCAAACACCGTGACAAAGATGTCCTTGGAGTGCAGGCAAGTCATCTTCTCCGACCTCAGAGGCTGGCTACTCAGCGGCAGGCTTCCGACTGCCCCCGAGGGTGCTTAAAACCGTGACCACTCACCCTCTAATTATACCCAGTCTAATTATGTACACAGTGAGCTTGACCCTGGCCACGTCCTGTTGCTTGCCATCTGCTGGCTGCAAACGCACAGGCCCCACACAGCCACTGTCTGCTGCCAGGCCGCGCGGCGCTCAGCCAGCGCGTTACAGGACGCGGGCGGCGGTCGACGGGACGGTGGCCAATATCCAGCCACACCTGCCTCCCCCACCCTCCCACTTCCAACCTTGTAAAACTCAGGAACACCAGCCGGCTCGCCAGAGGTGTGGGGCTTCCGTTTGTAGGATGAGAACCGACTCCGAATCCCACCTGCACTAAGTAAAAGGTAGCGGCAGAATTAGGCCATTCAGCCCATCGTGGCTGATTTACTTTCCCCCTCAAACCCATTCTCGTGCCTTTTCCCCATGACCTTTGATGTCATTCGGGATAGTTAAAGCAGAGTCTGATACGTAAAGGCGTCAATAACGGAATGCAGAATGAAGTGTTAGCATTACAGAGAGAGCGCAGTGCAGGCAGACAGTAGGTACAAGGGCCATGATGAGGTAGACTGTGAGGTCGAGAGTCCGTCTTATCATGGAAGAGTTTCTTCTAAAGGTCTGGCAACAGCGGGGTAGAAGCTGGTGGCAATTGTTTTCAGGCTTTCCGAAGGGAGGGGTGAGAAGAGGGTGGACAGGGTCCTTGATTATGCTGGCTGCTTTACTGATGCAGCGAGAAGTATAGAGTCCATAGAGGGGAGGCTGGTGTCGTGTCCACAAATATTCATTCTAGAAACATGAAGCTCCCAGCCATCTTGACCTCAGCACCATCGACGTAATGGAAGCCAGCGCACCACCTGACCTCATCCCCCTTCCGAAGGCCAACGGTCAGCTCTTTTGTCTCGCTGACGTTGAGAGAAATGGTTTTGTTGTGATATTGTTCTCTCTCGGCCCTCCATCTCCTTCCTGAGGTCAATGGTTTTACTGACATTGAGGGAAAGGTTTTGTCGTGATACCATTTTCTCTCTCTCTCTCTCTCTCTCCTTCCTGTATTCCAGCTCGTTAGATTCAGCCCACTATGGTGGTTTTATCTAGTGTAAGTGGGAGATTTGAGATCAGCACAGACTCAGTGGGCAGAAGGGCCTATTTCTGTTCTTTGTGACCTGACTTTTTTGGTTTAGATTTACACCAGTCAGTGAGTGAAGCTTTCCCTCCTGGGTGACTCTGCCATCTCCGCCCTGTTCCCTGTCACACCCATTCTTTCTGCTCCTCTGCAGGATTACTCCGTGGAAGGGATGAGCGAATCCCTGCTGACCTTCCTGCAGCATCTGCGGGAATTTGGGCTTGTCTTCCAGAGAAAGGTAAGGGCGACAGGAATGGAGGGCGAGGGACAGGGAGGAACAAATTGGACACAAACTGGATGTGGGACAGAACTCACTCTACACCGTCCCATTAAACAAACCTGGATTGGGTACAGTACAGATAACAGTTCCCTCACTAGTGTCCCATCAGGCATTGACAGGACAGGAACTGTATTGGTTAACCGTAAGGGCTTTGCTTTACAGTGTTAGCTGTATCTGTAAGGAGATTTTACATTCTCCCTGTGACTGTGTGAGTCTCCTGTCACATTCCCGAGACGTTCAGGTTATGGATAGTGGGATGTGCATGTGCCACGTTGCTGCTGGGTGTGTGGTGACCCAGCATAGTCCTCGCTGACGTGATGTGATGCAGACAACACGTTTCAATGTATAAAGCAAATCTTTAAATGTAAACTTGTCTTGATATTGTCCTGTCAGGGTCTGCATGGGTTAAATATACAACCTCCTCTCCCATGTCCCGTCACACACTCCCGGGGAAGGATCGTGGAGAACTGCCTCTCCCCCGTCCCGTCACACACTCCCAGGGCAGGAACATGTGGGTTAACTGTAAATCTCCCTCTCCCATGTCCCGTCACACACTCCCAGGGCAGGAACACATGGGTTAACTGTAAATCTCCCTCTCCCCCATCCCGTCACACACTCCCAGGGTAGGAACACGTAGGTTAACTGTAAATCTCCTTCTCCCATGTCCCATCAGACACTCCCAGGGCAGGATCGTGGAGAACTGTCTCTCCCATGTCTCATCACACACTCCCAGGGTAGGAACATGTGGGTTAACTGTTAAATCTCCCTCTCCCATGTCCCGTCACACACTCTCAAAGCAGGGCCTGATGTATCAAATAAAAATCGCCCTCATATGCCGAGCTGCTCCCCCGCCCCAACTCACAGACACATTCTCATCCGGCACTGGTCACTTTTCAGCTTTTATCATTTCCCTATTTATACAACTGCTTGTTTTACTAGAACAGTGCCACTGACATTATACTGTCTTACATAAACTGCACCTACACTATGTCAACCTGTCCACCTTCAGGCCAGGCCACTCAGGGTCTTGTGCTCATATTACTTTGTGACAGTATGTTCTAAATGGTTACTGTATGTCCTGTGTGTGATTCTGTCTCCTGCACATGACTCTGTACTGTTTGTGACTGTCCTGCACGTGACTCTGTACTGTGTGTGACTCTGTCCTGTGCATAACTGAATTGTGTGTGACTCTGTCCTGCACATGACTGAACTCTGTGTGGCCCTGTCCTGCGCATGACTGAACTGTGTGTGGCTCTGTCCTGCACATGACTGAACTGCGTGTGACTCTGTCCTGCGCATGACTGAACTCTGTGTGGCCCTGTCCTGCGCATGACTGAACTGTGTGTGACTCTGTCCTGTGCATGACTGAACTGTGTGTGACTCTGTCCTGCGCATGACTGAACTCTGTGTGGCCCTGTCCTGCGCATGACTGAACTGTGTGTGGCTCTGTCCTGCGTGTGACTGAACTGTGTGTGGCTCTGTCCTGCGTGTGACACTACTGTGTGTGGCTCTGTCTCCTGCATGTGACACTGTACCGTGTGTTGCTCTGTCCTGCGCATGGCTGAACTGAGTGTGACTCTGTCCTGCGCATGGCTGAACTGAGTGTGACTCTGTCCTGCGCATGACTGAACCCTGTGTGACCCTGTCCTGCGCATGACTGAACTCTGTGTGACCCTGTCCTGCGCATGACTGAACTGTGTGGCTCTGTCCTGCGCGTGACTGAACTGTGTGTGGCTCTGTCCTGCGCGTGACTGAATTGTGTGTGGCTCTGTCCTGCGTGTGACACTGTACTGTGTGTGGCTCTGTCCTGCGCAAGACTATGTATTGTGTGTGGCTCTGTCCTGCGTGTGACTCTGTACCGTGTGTGACTCTGTCCTGCGCAAGACTATGTACTGTTTGTGGCTCTGTCCTGCGCATGACTCTGTACTGTGTGTGACTCTGTCCTGTGCATGACTGAACTCTGTGTGGCCTTGTCCTGTGCATGACTGAACTGTGTGTGGCTCTGTCCTGTGTGTGACACTACTGTGTGTGGCTCTGTCTCCTGCATGTGACGCTGTACTGTGTGTGACTCTGTCCTGCGCAAGATTATGTACTGTGTGTGGCTCTGTACAGTGGATTCTGGTTAATTGGGACACATCAGGACCAGCACATTTTGGCCCAATTAAGTGTCTGCCCCAGTTAGGTTTCATGGAAGTATCTAAAAAGGTATAAAGAAAGCCAAGCTACTGTGCAACTGAGTAACAAATTACATATTTAAATGAAATTCAGAACATTTCCAATACTAGTGGCGGCTGCCCGACAAACTCGTCATGTGCCCCTGTGCCTCGTCTTGCCCATCGCCGTCCACATGGCGATGCAGAACCAGCCTCCTGGCCATTGGATCTCACTGTGGATATCATCCACACAGTCTGCCGGAGCCAACTTCGCATGCTGGGACAGGCATGTCCCTTTCTCAGTGAGGTAGTATACCTCGGCTGCTTCAGCCCACCTGTCTAGGCAGTGTACCGGGCTGTGGCTGCTGCCAGCTACTTGGAGCTGAGTGTCTGGTGGGGACCAAAGGTAACATTCAAGATGTTTGTTCAAGGTGATAGACAGGAGCTACAGGGAGGTGGTCAATCCAAGGCTACAGGAGACAGATAAATGGGTGAGGGATAGGTAGGATTCTATGGACGCTAAAAGGAAACACGGATGGTAGTTTGCCTCCCTGGTGCCATGGTCCAAGATGTTTCTGGATACCTCCACAATATCCTGAAAAGGGAGGGTGAACAAGCAGAAGTTGTGGTACATACTGGCACCAATGACACGGGAAGAAAAAGGGAGGAGGTCCTGATAAAAGAATGTAGGGAGTTAGGAAGGAAGCTGAGAAGCAGGACCTCAAGGGTAGTAATCTCGGGATTACTGCCTGTGTCACGTGACGGTGAGGGTAGGAATAGAATGAGGTGGCAGATAAATTTGTGGCTGAAGAACTGGAGCAGGGGACAAGGATTCAGATTTCTAGATAATTGGGACCTCCTCTGAGGCAGGTGGGACCTGTACAAAAGGACCTGCACCTGGACAGGTTGCACTTGAATCCGAGAGGGACCAATATCCTTGCGGGCAGGTTTACTAGAGCTGTTGGGAGAGGTTTAAACTAATATGGCAGGGTGATGGGAGCCAGTATGATAGAGCAGAGGATGAGCCGGCAGGTTTACAAGTAGATGATGGGTGTAACATGAATTTAAGAAAGAACAATCCAATAATTGAGTAGAAATGCAGACAGCAAGATGTTAAATTGTACCACAGAGGCAAAATTCAAAAGGGCAAAGAATGTAGGACTGAAGGTGCTGTATTTAAATATGAGTAGCATTCTGAATAAGGTGGGCAAACTTGTGGCACAAACCGAGATTGGTCGGTATGACATTGTGGGCATCACTAGGTCATGCTGTAGTTGGGAGCCTAACATCAAAGGAAATATCAAAAGAACAGGCAGTGGTGTGACGGTGTTTGTTAGAATCGGAATTACATCTTTAGAAAGAGGTGACATGGTCAGAGAATATTGAATCTTTGTGGTGGTGTTAAAGAAACTGCAAGGATAAAGAAAACATTATGGGAACCATATATAGGTCTTCAAATAGTAGCCAAGATGTGGGGTTGAGATTACAAAGGGAGCTGGAAAAGGCATGAAATAAGGGGAATGACACAATTGTAATGGGGGACTTCAATATACAAGGGGATTGGGAAAATCAGGTTGGTGTTGGATTGTAAGAGAGGGAGTTTGTTGAATACCTATGTGCTGTCTTTACGACAGTTATTTAGTTTATAATATTTTCGCTTAGTAATTCATTCAATAGTATTTTC
This sequence comes from Hypanus sabinus, assembly GCF_030144855.1. NCBI lineage: Eukaryota > Metazoa > Chordata > Chondrichthyes > Myliobatiformes > Dasyatidae > Hypanus > Hypanus sabinus. The sequence goes on along the minus strand of NC_082710.1, from coordinate 167,434,014 downwards.
TAGTTAGAATTAGAAGTGTTTAAAGTATATTCATTGCATGTAAAATATATCGGCATGCGATGACGTCACATCCGGTTTCGCCGCGTCTTGTGGGAAAACACCGGTTTGAAATTAGCGCGAGGGTGGGGGCTTTCCACGAGGCTCACCTGAGCACAAGCAGTTTGCAGGCATGAGAAATCACAGTGAGAGCAACGCTGTAAGTTAATAGATAATCGATATATTGAACTAAGATGTTAATGCTGATCCTGTTAGAGGTAACGACGGTAGATAATGTTTATGCTTTCGTTAGTTAAAGAGTCGCGGATAGTTTGCATGGAAGTGTATTTAAAGTAGTCAATGGAGCAGGTAAACTCTCCCTGTATACTGCACCTTAGTGTAATGTAGTTATAGTCACCTTTGCAAGTATTTAAACTTGAAATGTGATATTAAGTAAGGAACAAATACTGTATCAATCTTGTATTGTTTTATCAACAGTTTTCACCATATGTTAATGTGAAGAGTGAACAGTAAATGGTTAATCTTACTGCGATCTGGTTCTTATTAACTGTGGTTTATCCGGACGTTAAATTCGGCGTTTCGTTACACCCGAAGGAGAACGTTACAGTGAAAAAGCGGCATTATCAGGTGTTTCAAGTGCTGCAATGTCAGCTCAATCCAGCATCAAGTCGACGCCGCCCAGCGACAAGGGCAGTAAACCGACATCAAGTAAGCCCACCCAGGCGTTATCAGGTGTTCCAAGTGCTGCAATGTCAGCTCGATCCGGGATCAAGTCGATGGCACCCAGCGACAAGGGCAGTAGAACGACATCAAGTAAGTCCACACAGGCAAGAGCCAAGGCAGAAGCCGCCAAGGTGCGACTGCATTACGCCAAACAAGAAGCAGTTTTGAAAATGAAACTGGCCACCAAAGAAGCCGAAAGGGCCGCCAGACAAAGAGAAGAGGCTGCCAGAGAAGCCGAAATCCAGAAAGAAGAGGCTGCCAGACAAAGAGAAGAGGCCGCCAGAGAAGCCGAAACTCAGTTGGAAATGACAAAAATATCGACAGAGTTGCATGTGCTGCAGCTAGAAGGAGAAGGAGAAGCTGCCAGGGTGGAAGCAGAGTACATAGAAGAAGCTGAAGGGTCGCGTGATCTGACCGAAACAAGTTCTGCTTTGGAAAGGACCAGACTGGAACGCACAAGCGACTATGTACAATATCAAGCAGACAGGCAGGCTCGTCTCCCCTCTCCATACCTATTCGATAACTTCCCCAGCTACGAGGAAGAGAATTTACCCTCGCGGCCCCGCGATGAAGTCAAGAATGAAAGAGCTGACAACCGATATACTTTGACACCAAAGTTACAAAGTTCGATGCGAAGAGACGCGGAGGTTGAATCCAGGATGGCAAATTCCATGAGAAACGTGCGTTCTCAGTCATATGGGCGCCAACGTACTTCTCCAGCCCGCATGCCGCTTGCAGCCGATCCCACGCTGCAGTATTTAGCACGACGGGATCTCGTCACTTCGGGACTGTACCAGTTTGACGATAAACCCGAAAATTACCGTGCTTGGCTCTCCACATTCACCAACGTGATTGATGGGGTCCAGCTCAGTGCAACCCAAAGGTTGGACCTTATGGCGAAATGGCTGGGGAAAGAATCACGCGACCAGGTGAGACGCATGCGTTCAGTGTACATCAACAAACCTGAGCTAGCCTTAAGCGAAGCGTGGGAGAGACTTTGGGAGAGATATGGGGCCCCCGACATTATTGAAGCGGCGCTATATCGACGTCTGGAAAACTTTCCTAAGGTGTCAGCCAAAGATCACTTTAAGTTAAGAGAATTCGGAGATTTACTCATGGAGATCCAAGGCGCCAAAGAAGATGGCTATTCAGCTGGTCTAGTATTCCTAGATACTCCATCCGGGATTAGACCAATTGTGGACAAACTTCCATTTGGGCTGCAGGACAAGTGGCTGACTGTTGCCTCAGAGTACAAGGAAGACCACGATGGTCGATTTCCTCCCTTTAAGCACCTCACTAGGTTTGTGTGCAAGGAGGCGAAGAGGCGAAACGACCCTAGCCTTGTAGGTCCAGGAAGCAGTTCGATTTACACCAAGCCAGGCAGATCCGTTTCGAATGTTTTCAACATTGATAAACCCGTGTCAGTGCTCAAGACCGAAGCCCTTACGACTAACAACGACCCTGGCAAGTATTGTCCATTGCATAACAAACCTCACCCCCTGAAAGCATGCAGAATGTTTAGGGAAAAACCCCTTGAAGAGAGGACGGCTCTTCTCAAGGAGAAAAGAATATGTTTTAGATGCTGTTCCTCAACCTCTCACCTCGCCAGAGAGTGTACGATCGCCGTGAAGTGTCCGGAATGTGGCAGCCCAGATCACGTCGAGGCCATGCATCCCGACCTGTCACCACAAACCGAGAGCGCTCCTTCACCCCCACAACAGGACGGCGGGGAGGGAGAGGCTCACTCTAGGTCAATAGCTGTCAGCACGAACTGTACAGAAGTTTGCGGTCAAGCTCAGTCAAGTCGTTCTTGCTCCAAGATCTGCCTCACTAAGGTGTACCCTAAAGGAGCCAAAGACAAGGCCATCAAAGCCTATGTGATTCTGGACGATCAGAGCAATCGTTCACTAGTCAGTCCAGAGTTCTTTAAATTGTTCAACATTGAGAGTGAGCGGTTCCCATACTACCTCAAAACTTGCTCAGGCAACATGGAAACCCAAGGAAGGAAGGCAGAAGGCATCCAGATCGAGTCCCTGGATGGTAAAGTCGTCATCTGTCTCCCTCCGCTCTTAGAGTGCAATGAAATCATGAATAACCGCGCTGGGATCCCGACACCAAGTGCGGTGCTACACCAGCCGCATCTCCACCACATCGCCAAACACATCCCAGAACTGGATCCGAAAGCGGAAATACTCCTGCTATTAGGAAGAGATGTTATCCAGGTACACAAGGTTAGGCAGCAGATCAATGGACCACTCAACGCCCCCTTCGCGCAACGTCTGGATCTGGGCTGGGTGGTGATAGGAGAGGTGTGTCTCGGTGACGTACACAAACCGATGGTTAACACACTCAAGACCAATGTGCTAGAGAGTGGCCGCCATTCAATCTTTCAACCCTGCCCGAGTGTCCCGTGCATCAAAGAAGCACAACAAGACATTACCAAGCGTAAAGTAACCGACGAGACGCTAGGTCAGTCAGTTTTCGTTCAAACCGAGCACGGAAACAAACTTGCACAATCAGCTCAAGATACCATTTCTTTAAAACCCAAAGACACCAAGGTCTTCAGAGATGAAGCAAATAATGGGGTTGCCTCATTGCCAATCAGAGAACCACGCCAGCGCTCACCAGATAACAAAGAGCAGGCAGTCAAACGGTTCACGTCCTTACGGAAAACCTGGAAAAGGAAACCTGAGATACAGCAACGCACCCGATTGGCCCACGAGGTACTGTGCACCCTAATGGCAGAGGTCACAGCCATTATAAACGCACAATCATTCCTACCTGTGTCTTCTGACCCAGAAAACCCCTTTATACTTTCGCCATCAACGCTCCTTACGCAGAAGGCAGGAGCACCTCCGCCACCAGGAGACTTTTCAGACAAGGATTTGTACACAAAGCAATGGAGACAAGTCCAGGCTCTGGCAAATCAGTTCTGGCCTCGCTGGAGACAAAAATATCTACCTTTGTTGCAACAGAGACAAAAGTGGACAGAACCCCGAAGGAATCTTCAAGTTGAAGACTTAGTCCTGCTCAGGGACAAGCAAGCCGCTCGCAACAGCTGGCCAACGGCCAGAATCACTGCTACATTCCCTAGCGAGGATGGACATGTCAGGAAGATCGAATTGAAGACTACCGACCAAGGCGATGTGAAAATTTACCAAGGGCCAGTTACAGAAGTTATTCTACTTCTACCCAATGACTGATTAAGAGACTAAGTTTTGTACTCTGCTCATTGTGACCTTACGAAGGTCAAGCGGGGAGTGTGCTGTCTTTACGACAGTTATTTAGTTTATAATATTTTCGCTTAGTAATTCATTCAATAGTATTTTCTAGTTAGAATTAGAAGTGTTTAAAGTATATTCATTGCATGTAAAATATATCGGCATGCGATGACGTCACATCCGGTTTCGCCGCGTCTTGTGGGAAAACACCGGTTTGAAATTAGCGCGAGGGTGGGGGCTTTCCACGAGGCTCACCTGAGCACAAGCAGTTTGCAGGCATGAGAAATCACAGTGAGAGCAACGCTGTAAGTTAATAGATAATCGATATATTGAACTAAGATGTTAATGCTGATCCTGTTAGAGGTAACGACGGTAGATAATGTTTATGCTTTCGTTAGTTAAAGAGTCGCGGATAGTTTGCATGGAAGTGTATTTAAAGTAGTCAATGGAGCAGGTAAACTCTCCCTGTATACTGCACCTTAGTGTAATGTAGTTATAGTCACCTTTGCAAGTATTTAAACTTGAAATGTGATATTAAGTAAGGAACAAATACTGTATCAATCTTGTATTGTTTTATCAACAGTTTTCACCATATGTTAATGTGAAGAGTGAACAGTAAATGGTTAATCTTACTGCGATCTGGTTCTTATTAACTGTGGTTTATCCGGACGTTAAATTCGGCGTTTCGTTACACCCGAAGGAGAACGTTACAACCTATGAGATAGGTTTTTAGAGTAGCTTGTACTTAAGCCTCTTCGAGGAAAGGCTATCTTCGATTGGGTTTTGTGTGATAAGTCAGATCTTATTAGTGAGCTTAATGTAAAAGAACCCTTATGAGGCAGTGATCATAATCTGATTAAATTTGTACTGCAATTGAAGAGGGAGAGGTATAACTCGCAGGTATCCGTATCGCAGTGGAATAAAGGGAATTACAGAAGCATGAGAGAGGAGCTTGCCCAGGTCGATTGGAGGAAGATGCTGGATGGAGCGATTGGCGCACAAGTAGAGACAGCTTGTAGGGAGTTTGTGAGGAAGGACAGGCAGATGTTAGAGCAAAGATGCACTCAGCCAGCTGGTTTGAGATGTGTCTATTTTAATGCAAGGAATCATAAACAAGGTGGATGAACTTATAGTGTGGATCAGAGCCATTACAGAGACTTGGATGTCTCAGGGACAGGAATGGCTGCTGAGTGTGCCAGGCTTTAGATGTTTCAATAAGGACAGGGAAGGAGGCAAAAGAGGTGGGGGCGTGGCATTGCTAACCAGAGATAGTGTAATGGCTGCAGAAAAGAGGAAGTCATGGAGGGATTGTCTACTGAGTCAGTGTGGGTGGAAGTCAGAAACAGGAAAGGGGCAATAACTCTACCGGGTGTTTTTTATAGACCCTCCAATAGTAACGGAGACGTTGAGGAGCAGATAGGGAGGCAGATTCTGGAGCGGTCAATAATAATAGGGTTGTTGTGACGGGAGATTTTAACTTTCCTAACATTAACTGGCACGTCCTTACTGCAATAGGCTTAGAGTTTGTGGAGTTTGTTAGTTGTGTTCAGGAAAGGTTTTCCTGACACAGTATGTAGATAAGCCAACCAGAGGAGAGGCTGTACTTGATCTGGTATTGGGAAATGAACCTGGCGGTGTTAGATCTCTTGGTGCGAGAGCATTTTGAGGTAGTGATCACAACTCTTATCTCCTTCACCATAGCACTGGAGGGGGATGGGAACAGATAATTTGGGAAAACATTTAATTGGTGTAGGGGGAAATATTATTCAATTAGGCAGGAACTTGAGAACATAAATTGGAAGCAGACGTTCTCAAGGAAATGCACGGCAGAAATGTGGCAAATGTTCAGGGAACACTTGCGTGGCGTTCTGCATGGGTATGTTCCATTGAGGCAGGGAAAGGATGGTAGGGAAAAAGAGCCATGGTGTGGAAAATCTAGTTAAGAAGAAAAAATCTTATGAAAGGTTCGAGAAACTAGGTATGGTTAGAGCTCTATAAAATTATAAGGTTGCTAGGAAGGAGTTTAAGAATGAAATTAGGAGAGCTAGAAGGGGCCATGAAAAGGCTTTTGGCGAGCAGGATTAAGAAAAACCCCAAGGCACTCTACAAGTATGATGAGCACATGAGAATAGGACCAATCAGGTGCAACAGTGGAAACGTGCATGAAGTCGGAGGAGATAGCAGAGATATTTAATATTCACCAGGGAAAAGGACCTTGGAAATTGCAGGGATGACTTACAGTGGACTGAAATGCTTGAGCATATAGACATTAGGAAAGAGGATGTGCTGGAGCTTTTAAAAATCATTAACTTTGATAAGTCACTGGGACCGGATGAAATATAGCCCAGGCTACTGTGGGAGGCGAGGGAGGAGATTACTGAGCCTCTGGCAATGAGCTTTGCATCATCTGTAGGGAGGGGAGAAGTACCGGAGGATTGGAGGGTTGCAAATGTTGTTTCTTTGTTCAGAGAGGGAGTAGAGATAGCCCAGGAAACTATAGACCAGTGAGTCTGACTTCAGTGGTGGGCAAGTTGTTGGAGAATATTCTGAAAAGCAGGATTTATGAGCATTTGGAGAGGCATAATATGATTAGGGATAGTCAGTACGGCTTTGTCAAGGGCAGGTTGTGCCTTACGAGCCTGATTGAATTCTTTGAGGATGTAAAAAACATTGATGAACGTGGAGCAGTTGATGTGGTGTATATGGATTTCATTGAGGCATTTGATAAGGTTCCCCATGCAAGGCTCATTCAGAAAATAAAGAAGCATGGGATCCAAGGAGACCTTGCTTTGTGGATCCAGAATTGGCTGCTCACAGAAGGCAAAGGGTGGGTGTAGATGGTTCGTATTCTGCATGCAGGTTGGTGACCAGTTGTGTTCCACAGGGATCTGTTCTGGGATCCCTCCTCTCAGTGATTTTATAAATGACCTGGATGAGGAAGTGGAGGGATGGGTTAGTAAATTTGCTGATGACACAGAGGTTGTGGATAGTGTGGAGGGCTGTCAGAGGTTACAGTGGGTCATCGATGGGATGCAAAACTGGGCTGAGAAGCAGCAGATGGAGTTCAACCCAGATAAGTGTGAAATGGTTCAATTTGGTAGGTCAAATTTGAAGGCAGAATATAGTATTAAAGTTAAGAGTCTAGGCAGTGTGGAGGATCAGAGAGATCTTAGGGTCTGTGTCGATAGGACACTCAAAACTGCTGCGCAGGTTGACAGTGTTATTAAGAAGGTGTACGGTGTGTTGGCATCCATCAACTGTGGGATTGAGTTAAGAGCCGAGAGGTAATGTTACAGCTATATGAGACCTTGGTCAGACCCCACTTGGAGTACTGTGCTCACTTCTGGTCACCTCATTACAGGAAGGATGTGGAAACTATAGAGAAAGTACAGAGGAGATTTACGAGGATATTACCTGGATTGGAGAGCATAGGTTGAGTGAACTTGGCCTTTTCTCCTTGGAGTGATGGAGGATGAGAGTTGATCTAGTAGAGGTGTATAAGATGATGAGAGGAATTGATCATGTGGCTATTTCCCCAGGGCTGAAATGGTGAACAGGAGGAGGCACAGTTTTAAGCTGCTTGGAAGTAGGTCCAGAGGAGATGTCAGGGTAAGTTTTTCACACACAGAGTGGTGGGTGTGTGGAATGCACTGCTGGCAATGGTGGTGGAGGCCGATACAATAGGGTATTTTAGGTGGGTACATGGAGCTTAGAAAAATAGAGGGCTATGCGGTAGGGTAATCCTAGTCAGTCTCTGGAGTAGGTTACATTGTGGGCCGAGGGCCTGCAATGTTCTGTAAGGTAGCAGAAGTGAGTGAGAAGTAGGGTGTTTGGGAAGCTTTTAAAATCCAACAAAGGGCAACTGAAAAAGCAATAAGGGAAAAGATGAAATGAGAGGGAACACGAGCCAATAACAAAGCAGGATACCAAAAGTTTTTCGTTATATAAAGAGTAAAAGGGAGGTGAGAGCTGATATTGAACCACTGGAAAATGATGCTGGTGAGGTAGTAATGGGGGACAAAGAAATGGCAGATGAACTTAATGTGTACTTTGTATCTGTCTTCACTGTGGAAGAGTGTGCTCGAGGTCCGTGAGTATCCGGGAGCAGGAGTGAGTGCCATTGCTATTACAAAGGCAAACTCAAAGGTCTTAAGGTGGATAAGTCCCCTGGACGAGATGAACTACATCCCAGAGTCCTGATGGAGGTTGCTGAAGAGATAACGGATGCATTGGTCATGATCTTTCAAGAATCACTTGATTCTGGCATGGTCCCAGGTGACTGGGAGATTGCAAATGTCACTCCACTCTTTAAGAAGGGAGGAAGGCAAAAGAAAGGAAATTATAGGCCAGTCAGCCTAACCTCAGTTGTTGAAGTGTGTTATAAAGGATGAGGTTTTGGAGTACTTGGAGACTAATGATAAATTAAGTCAAATTCAGCATGGTTTCTGTAAAGGGAAATCATGCCTGACAAATCTGTTCTTCAAGGAAGTAACAAACAGGGTGGACAAAGGAATAGGAGTGGATGTCGTTCCCTTGGATTTTCAGAAGGTGTTAATATCACACATGAGGCTTTTTAACCAGATAAAATCCTCTGGTGTTACAGGAAAGATACTGGCATGGATAACGGAATGGCTGACAGGCAGGAGGCAGGAAGTGGGAATAAAAGGGGCTTTTTCTGGTTGGCTGCCAGTGACTAGTGGCGTTCCTCAGGAACAGCTGCTTTTCAAATTGTTTGTCAATGATCTAGATAGAGGAACTGATGGCTTTGTGACAAAGTTATGAAGATAGGTGGAGGAGCAGGTAGTGCTGTGGAAGCAATGTGATTGCAGCAGGATTTAGACAAACTGGAGGAATGGACACAGTGGCAGATGGAATATAGTGTTGGTAATGTATGATAATGCATTTTGGTAAAAGGAACAATAGTGTAGACTATTATCTAAATGGGGAGAGGGTTCAAACATCAGAGGGACTAAGGAGTTCTCGTGCAAGATTCCCACAAAGTTAATTTACAGGTTGAGTCTGTGGCAAATGCAATGTTGGCATTTATTTCAAGGGGAATAGAATATAAAAGGAAGGAGATAATGCTGAGCCTTTATAAGACGCTAGTCAGGCTGAGCTTTGGATATTGTGAACAGTTCTGGACCTCATATCTCAGAACGGGTGTGTTGTCGTTGGAGAGTGTCCAAAGGAGGTTCACAAGGATGATTCCGGGAATGAAGGGGTTAACATACGATGAGCGTTTGGCAGTTTTGGGCCTGTACTCACTGGAATTTAGAAGAATGCGGGGGCGTGGGGGGTGCTCATTGAGACCTACCAAATGTTGAAAGAACTGGATTGTGTGGATGTGGAGAGAATGTTTCCTATGGTGGGGGTATCCAGAACTAGAGGGCACAGCCTCAAAATTGAGGCGAGACCCTTTAGAACAGAGGTAAAGAGGAATTTTTTTAGCCACAGAGTAGTGAGTCTGTGGAATGCTCTGCCATAGACTGCGGTAAAGGCCATGTCTGTGGAGATACGTAAGGTGGAAATTGATCGTTTCCTGTTTGATCAGGTCATCAAAGGATATGGCGAGAAGGCAGGTGTGTGGAGTTGAGTGGGATCCAGGATCAGCCATGATGGAATGGCAGAGCAGACTTGATGGGCTGAATGGCCTAATTCTGCTCCTATGTTTTATGGTCTTATTGGTGATACCTTCAAATTCTTTGTAAATCCTAACCTGTTGAAGTAGTGAAATAGTTTCATTTTCATTCTGAACCATTTCTGGCATCTTTGAGCCTGAATACTTGAAACTGTAGTGAGCAAAACGGTTCTGAATTGTCTTACTGCTTGTTTCTCACCAACTATCAGTGACAAAAATCACTGCCTTTTGAACACAAACACATGCAAATGACGCTATTTAAAAACTCTTTGCTCTAAGTACATCTTTGCTCTAAGCAGGGTGTAGCGTCTAACACAACTGATGTTAATTAAACTGCTCACCAGTCTCCTGTGCTAATTAAGCAGCATAGTGGGTCAAATAAGCGAAGGAGATCCCAGCTATATTCTTGATAAGATTTTGTTCTTTAAGAGTTGTCTGAAATAAGCTGCTGCCTCTTGCCCCGATTAACCCTTGGCCCAATGAACTGGAATTCACAGTACCGTTTTGTGCAGCTTGGTCCCAGTGGAACAACGTTTTGTTTAGCTGTATACATGTGTATCGTTGATTGGCAATGAACCTGAACGATTATCCCATGGGTACAGTTTTGGGGACTTTACATGGGTTAAGTGTTTTCCTAAAGTGCACTGATCCTCTATCTCATAACGTTTAAAGGACATGGATAGAAAAGGTATCGGAGGGAAATGGGCCAAATGGATTATCTTAGACGAGCATCTTGGTGAGCGTGGGCCAGCTGGACTGAAGGGCCTGTTTCAGTGACTGTCACTGCGGCATGGGAAGATGGAGGCACCTCACCCACTGATATCTACAGTGGAGCAGCTTCTTAGTGGAGAGCACGCCACCCACCTACATACCCCTCTCAGTCTCCCACACTGAAACCTGCCTCACTGACTGGGTTTCTGACTGTTAATCCATCTACTTTGACTCTTTGATTGTCCCTTTGTGAGATGCTTTGGAATGTTTAGCCATGTTGAAAACTGTGTAAATGCTGGGGTTGAAACTGCTGATAAGACCAAAGGCTGATTAAAGATCTCTCCCCATTTCTCTCTCTCTCTCTCCCCTCCAACTCTACTGCCCACTCTCCTCCTCCCTCAATCTCTCTCTCCTCCCTCACTCTTTCTCTCCTCCTATCTGTCTCTCTCTTTCCTCCCACACTCTCTCTCTCCACCCCACTCTCTCTTCCCCACCGCTCCCTCTTTCGGCTGCCCCTCTCACTGCAGCGTAAATCCCGGAGGTTTTATCCCACACGGCTGGCCATTAACCTGGCATTGGGCGTGTCGGGCAGCGCGATTGACGCGCATCGCCAGGGCTACATCGTGGTGGAGACCAACTACAGGATCTACGCCTACACTGGTAGGAGTCTGCCCATCCTGGGAACTGGTGGGGAGTTTGTCACTCGGAAGAATGTCCCCTCAGTTTAGCATTGTACTGCCCGTGGACACAGAGCTGCTTGGCATACTGGACTGTCCAATGTACAGCATAATTCTGTCGATATAGACACAGAGCTGCTTTGTGTACAGGATTGTACTGTCCGCAGACACAGCACTGTCCTGTGTATGGGATAACACGCTCCTTTGACACAGTACTCGTCTGTGTTTGAACATAGAACAGTACAGTACAGGCCCTTCAGTCCACGATGCTGTGCTGACCTTTTAACCAACTCCAAAACCAATCTAATATTTCCCTCCCACAGAGCACAACCGCACCCTCTGCCATTTTTCTTTAATCCATGTGCGAATCTAACAGTTTCTTAAATGTCTCTAATGTATCTGCCTCCACCCCCACACCAAGCTGTGCGTTCCAGGCCACTTATCTCTCTGTGTGTGAAAGAAAAAAAAGCCTACCTCTGATAACCCCACTATACTTTCCTCCAATCAGCGTAAAATCATGCCCTCTCCTCATTAGCTCTTTCCACCCTGGGGAAAGGATGCTGGCTGTCCACTCCATCAGTCCCTCTTCTCATCTACCAAGTAACCTCTCACCCTCCTTTGCTCCAAAGAGAAAAGTCCTAGCTCGCTCAACCTTTCCTCTTAAGATGGTCTCCAAACCAGGCAGCGTCCTGGTAAAAACTCCTCTGCACCCTCTCTCAAGCTTCTGCATCCTTCCTATGACGAGGGGACCAGAAGTGTGGTCTAACCAGGGTTTTAATGCATTATGTCACAACTCTACAACTCAGTCGTGACTAGGCACACCACACTCCTTCTTATTCACCCTATTAACTTCTGTGGCAGCGTTGAGGGATCTGCGGTCGTGGTCCCTCTAACTCCAGACTGATAAGAATCCTGCCGTTAACCCCGCACTCGGTTCAAATTTGACCTCCCACTTCACACTTTTTCAGGTTGAACTGCATCTGCCACTTCTCAGCCCAGTCCCGCACCCTGTCAATGTCCCGTTGTAACCACCTTCTGCACTGTCAACGGCAGCACCAATGTAACGCCATTTGCAAATCGATTAATTGAGTCCAGCGTGGACTGGCCCTTCCAGCCCTCTGGGCCACACTGCCCAGTAGCCCTCGATTTAACCCCAGCCTGATCACAGCACACTTTACAATGACCAACTAACCAGTATGTCTTTGGCCCCTGCAGACCGCGGCAAGGACAAAGAGGATGTCAGATTGAGCTCCGAACTCCGCCACACACCACACGTTCGGTGTAGACAGTTATACAGACTGTAAGGCAGTCCCCTGCTCTGTGCAGGACAGTACTGTGCTCTGCTCTGTGCAGTTCACGGATCAGTGCATCCTGCGTGTAGGGTTTTACAATCCACAGGCACAGCACTAGCCTGTGTACAAGGTGAGACTGCACAGAGACAGCTAGGTGCTGTGTGTAGGGTTTGTGGGACTGCACTGTACCCACACACGTGAAATCACATTCTCCAGGGTTACTGGTCCCGGGATACTAGTACGCAGTGACAGAAGCTGCTTCGTCCCATTGGTAGGGATGGGTGAGACAGAGCCTTTGGTCAGATACCCTGGGGGATCTGTACCGTACTGTCCTGTGTACAGGGTTATGCAGTCTATACCATACTGACCTGTGTACAGCATTATATAGTCTACACTGTCCCATGTACAGGATTATACAGTCTGTACCATTCTGTCCTGTGTGCTGGATTATATAGTCTACACTGTCCCATGTACAGGATTATACAGTCTGCACTGTACTGTCCTCTGTACAGGATTATGCAACCTACACTATACTGTCCCATGTACAGGATTCCACACTCTACACTATACTGTCCCATGTACAGGATTCCACACTCTACACTATACTGTCCCATGTACAGGATTCCACACTCTACACTATACTGTCCTGAGTACAGGATTATACTGTCTACACTGTACTGTCCTGTATACATGATTGTACAGTCTATTCCACTTTTCTGACCTGCATGCAGGTTTATGCAATCTACATCACTAAAGCTGTTCTCTACGAAGGCTGGTAGTCTCCTGTGTACTGGATTATACAATTCACATCACAGCTGTCTGTGCGTAGGGTTGTATTGTCCACATCAAGATATCATCTTATGCACAGATACCTCCATTCACCCTTGTGTGCGGGGTTACACCGTACCATCCCTGTTTACAGGCATGTATCACCGTTGTGGTCACCAGTTAGTCTGGTGCACAGGGCCTGGGAGTTCAGAGTTCAATTCCAGTATCCTCTGTGAGAAGGTTTGTACTTCCTTCTTGTGAGTGCATATGTTTCCTCCGGGTGCTCTGGTTTCCTCCCACAGTCCAAAGACATGCCGGTTAGTAGGTTAATTGGTCATCGTAAATGGTCCTGTAATTGTGCAAGGGCTAAATTGGCGGGTTGCTGGGCGATGTGACTCATTGGGTGGAAGGGCCTGTTGCACACTGTATATCTAAATAAATAAATGTTATACACCGTGAACTCCCCGTGGTTAACCCATGGGATTTAGCAGTGAGGCATTGACGTGTTGCGTGTTACACCGAGTCCGTGTGCTGCCCTCTGTTGCAGACTCTGAGCTCCAGTTGGCCCTCATTGCACTCTTCTCCGAGATGCTTTACCGATTCCCCAACCTGGTGGTGGCCCAGCTTACCCGAGAGAGCGTGCAGCAGTCCATCACCAACGGCATCACCGCTGAGCAGGTACGACGGCGGCAAGCTCGCAGCGTGTCAGGGAACGCGGGGAAAGGGCAGTGCGCCAGGCAGCCATGGGTTCCCTCCTCACGAGGGAGCTCCCCACAGCAACCACAAGGTAACTCCCACGTCTGAGCCCAAGGGAGCCTGGGGTGAGGGCAGAGCACGGTGGAGCTCTCTGGTCGGAGTGCCAGACGGTATGGGGTTTATCCTCCAGCCACTGCACTCCCCTCTCCACCCTCCTAGCATCTTGATCCTGACGTCCGCTGCTCTCTATATACACTCTCCCTGGAACAGTGGAGTGGGGCCAGTGGGTGAGGGGTCGAATCCGATGGGGAGGGGGACTTGGAATGATTGTAAATGGTGATAGTTGGCATGGTCTAGCCGGGCCAAAGGGTCTGTTTCCACACTTCCACTTGACCCAGCTGGTCTGTGTGCTGCCATTCCCATCCCCCTCCTTCATCTCATCTGTGAGTCTGTTCCTGCAGCCTCTCATCCCCCACTGTTAATGGCAGTGCCCACCATTCCCTGCCAGAGCCTTGTCCTCCGCCCTGCCCGACCTCCACACTCTGCCCTGCCCGAACCTCACTCTCTGCCCGAGCCTCACTCTCTGCTCTGTCCGAGTCTCACTCACTCTCTGCCCGAGCCACACTCTCTGCCCGAGCCTCACACTCTGCCCTGCCCGAGCCTCACTCTCTGCCCGAGCCTCACTCTCTGCCCGAGCCTCACTCTCTGCCCGAGCCTCACTCTCTGCCCTGCCCGACCTCCACACTCCGCCCTGCCCGAACCTCACTCTCTGCCCTACCCGAGCCTTCTCCGCCCTGCCCGACCTCCACACTCCGCCCTGCCCGAGCCTCACTCTCTGCCGTGCCCGAACCTCACTCTCTGCCCTTCCCGAGCCTCACTCTCCGCCCTGCCCGAGACTCTCTCTCCGCCCTGCCCGAGCCTCACTCTCCGCCCTGCCGGACCCTCACTCTCTGCCCTGCCGGACCCTCACTCTCTGCCCTGCCGGACCCTCACTCTCTGCCCTGCCGGACCCTCACTCTCTGCCCTGCCGGACCCTCACTCTCTGCCCTGCCGGACCCTCACTCTCCGCCCTGCCGGACCCTCACTCTCCGCCCTGCCGGACCCTCACTCTCCGCCCTGCCCGAGCCTCACTCTCCGCCCTGCCCGAGCCTCACTCTCCGCCCTGCCCGAGCCTCACTCTCCGCCCTGCCCGAGCCTCACTCTCGGCCCTGCCCGAGCCTCACTCTCGGCCCTGCCCGAGCCTCACTCTGCGCCCTGCCCGAGCCTCACTCTCGGCCCTGCCCGAGCCTCACTCTCGGCCCTGCCCGAGCCTCACTCTCGGCCCTGCCCGAGCCTCACTCTCGGCCCTGCCCGAGCCTCACTCTCGGCCCTGCCCGAGCCTCACTCTCGGCCCTGCCCGAGCCTCACTCTCCGCCCTGCCCGAGCCTCACTCTCCGCCCTGCCCGAGCCTCACTCTCGGCCCTGCCCGAGCCTCACTCTCCGCCCTGCCCGAGCCTCACTCTCCGCCCTGCCCGAGCCTCACTCTCCGCCCTGCCCGAGCCTCACTCTCCGCCCTGCCCGAGCCTCACTCTTCGCCCTGCCCGAGGCTCACTCTCCGCCCTGCCCGAGCCTCACTCTCCGCCCTGCCCGAGCCTCTCTCTCCGCCCTGCCCGAGCCTCACTCTCCGCCCTTTCCCATCCTCACTCTCTGCCGGACCCTCACTCTCTGCCCTGCCGGACCCTCACTCTCTGCCCTGCCGGACCCTCACTCTCTGCCCTGCCGGACCCTCACTCTCTGCCCTGCCGGACCCTCACTCTCCGCCCTGCCGGACCCTCACTCTCCGCCCTGCCGGACCCTCACTCTCCGCCCTGCCGGACCCTCACTCTCCGCCCTGCCGGACCCTCACTCTCCGCCCTGCCCGAGCCTCACTCTCCGCCCTGCCCGAGCCTCACTCTCCGCCCTGCCCGAGCCTCACTCTCGGCCCTGCCCGAGCCTCACTCTGCGCCCTGCCCGAGCCTCACTCTCGGCCCTGCCCGAGCCTCACTCTCGGCCCTGCCCGAGCCTCACTCTCGGCCCTGCCCGAGCCTCACTCTCGGCCCTGCCCGAGCCTCACTCTCGGCCCTGCCCGAGCCTCACTCTCGGCCCTGCCCGAGCCTCACTCTCGGCCCTGCCCGAGCCTCACTCTCGGCCCTGCCCGAGCCTCACTCTCGGCCCTGCCCGAGCCTCACTCTCGGCCCTGCCCGAGCCTCACTCTCGGCCCTGCCCGAGCCTCACTCTCCGCCCTGCCCGAGCCTCACTCTCGGCCCTGCCCGAGCCTCACTCTCCGCCCTGCCCGAGCCTCACTCTCCGCCCTGCCCGAGCCTCACTCTCCGCCCTGCCCGAGCCTCACTCTCCGCCCTGCCCGAGCCTCACTCTCCGCCCTGCCCGAGCCTCACTCTCCGCCCTGCCCGAGCCTCACTCTCCGCCCTGCCCGAGCCTCACTCTCCGCCCTGCCCGAGCCTCACTCTCCGCCCTGCCCGAGCCTCACTCTCCGCCCTGCCCGAGCCTCACTCTCCGCCCTGCCCGAGCCTCACTCTCCGCCCTGCCCGAGCCTCACTCTCCGCCCTGCCCGAGCCTCACTCTCCGCCCTGCCCGAGCCTCACTCTCCGCCCTGCCCGAGCCTCACTCTCCGCCCTGCCCGAGCCTCACTCTCCGCCCTGCCCGAGCCTCACTCTCCGCCCTGCCCGAGCCTCACTCTCCGCCCTGCCCGAGCCTCACTCTCCGCCCTGCCCGAGCCTCACTCTCCGCCCTGCCCGAGCCTCACTCTCCGCCCTGCCCGAGCCTCACTCTCCGCCCTGCCCGAGCCTCACTCTCCGCCCTGCCCGAGCCTCACTCTCCGCCCTGCCCGAGCCTCACTCTCCGCCCTGCCCGAGCCTCACTCTCCGCCCTCCCCGAGCCTCACTCTCCGCCCCGCCCGAGCCTCACTCTCTGCTCTGCCTCCCCTACAGATTATCCACTTCCTGCGGACGCGAGCCCACCCCATCATGCTGAAAGAGGTGAGTCAGGCGTCAGATGTTACGGGGAGAAGGTAGGATTTGGCCACAATCAAATGGTGATGCAAACTTGATGGCCCTGTGTCCAGGATTTCAGCTGATGAGGGGTTGTGTCAGTACGGAGTCTGGATGTTATTCTGTGACCCGGCCTCCAAAGGGGAAGTTTAGAATGGACTAGTAAAGAATAGAAGGGGACTTATTGAAATGTCCAGACCTCTTACAGAGACACTGGAGACTGCAGATCCTGGATTCCACAGCTACGCACCAGGTGCTGGAGGAGCTCGGTGATCCGGGCAGCATCTGTGTGGGTGGGGGGGGGGGGGTGGTGTCACATCGGGACCCTTCATCCAGACTTCACCCGGAGCTGGGCAGTGCCAGGACCAGGAGAAGACACTGTCTCAGAACGAGACATTCACAACATAGTTGTGACGATGTTCCTTCACCACGAGTTCCCGACTCCAGGAACGGCGGAGGCTCCCGTTACCGAGTTCAGAGACTGACAGGGATCGAGGAGTCGGGATGCAGGAACAGAACTGGGAAGTGGGGAGCAGCTAAAAGATGGGTGGGACAGCTTAGAAGAGGAGCCGATGGTCAAAAGGTTGTCTGTGTTATGGGCAATACATTTCATGGCTGTGAGCGAGAGAGTCAGTCCTTTGCCCTGGATATGGGTGATCTGGGATCTGACTGTGCACAAGTACCGAGCTACAGTGATAAACTTTGTTTTGAATGTTTACCATACCGATCAGCACATCGAGATTCCTTAATTCTCTGAAACTTCCACCACCTCCAACAGGATCCCACCACCAAACATATCTTTCACTCCCCTCCCCACCCCCCACTTTCTGCTTTCCGCATGAATCTCTCCGTATGTGACTCCCTTGTCTATTCATCCCTCCCCACGATCTCCCTCCTGGCGCTTTCCTTGAAAGTGGAACAAGTGCTACACCTCGTTCCTCACTGCCATTTAGGGCTCCAAACAGTCCTTCCAGGTGAGGTGATACTTCGCCTGTGAGTCTGTTGGGGTCATACACTATGTTCGGTGCTCCCAGTGTGACCTCCTGTCCATTGGTGAGACACCACGTAGATTGTGAGACCACTTAACCGAGCTTCTGCACCAGAACAAGCGGGATCTCCCAGTGACCACCCATTTTAATTCCACTTCCCATCCCCATTTCCATATCTCCTCCACTGTCGTGACAAGGCCACACTCAGGTTGGAAGAACACCACCTTGTGTTCCATCTGGTTACCCTCCAACCTGATGGCATGAATATTGATTTCTCCAGTTTCCGGTAATGCACCCCATTCCCCCTCCCCTCTCCACTTCCCATCCCCTTTTCCCTCTCTTGTCTCATCTCATCTCATCTCACCAATCAACTTCCCAGTTCTTTACTTCATCCCTCCCTCACCTATCATCTTGTGCTTCTCTCTCCCCTCCCTCCACCTTTCAAATCGACTCCTCAGCATTTTTTCAGTGGTCCTGCCAAAAGGTCGTAGTCCGAAATGTCGACTGTACTTCTTTCCATAGACGCTGCCTGGCCTGCTGAGTTCCTCCAGCACTTTGTGTGTGTTGCTTGGAGATAGTACAGCAGAAAATAGAACAATACAGAATAAAGTGTTACAGTTACAGAATAAAGTGCAGACGGTTTCAGAAAACAGTAGAAGTAGCACCAGTACTCTGGGAGATGGGTCGAATGAATGGCTCCCTGCTGCGTTGAAGTGGAGGTTGAATTGGGCATGTTCAGCCTCGATCAGACTCTGTCTGTGGTGCAAGACCACCACCTGGTGGTCAGGGACAGTACAGCAGGGGAAAGCGAGCTCACTCGAATTATTTAGTTGTTGGGATACAGCGTAGAATAGGTATTTCCTGCCCTTTGAGCCACCCAGCAGCCTCCGATTTAATTCCAACCTAATCGGGGCAATTTACAATGGCCAATTAACCTACCAATCTTTGGACTGTAGGAGCAAACTGTGGAGCAGGTGCAGGGAAACCCACACAGTCAAGGGAGAACATACAAACTCCTTACAGACAGCGGTGAGATTGTCACAGGCAGCTGATGAAATGAGGACTAGTTTTTTTCCTGCCACATCTCAGTAGATTGCAGAGATGAGCTAACGTAAACATTAGCTGTTCTGATCTTGTGGTTTTTTTGTTTACCTGCACTGCACTTTGTCGGTGGGATTTACCCCTTATCGGAGAGAAGGGTTAGGTTGATCCTCAAATTGTGGGCTGAAGGGCCTGTACCATGCTCTAATACTCTGTGTCCTTTTACTCTGCATGTTTGTGTTTTACTTCATTCTAATTCGATGCTCTGTGAGATGATTTGATCTGTATGAACAGTATACGAGATTTTCACTGTATCTTTGTACAAGTAAACCAATCCCGATACTAATAAATTATACATAACCTGCATGACAAAATAATCTTGACGAGTTCAGAGGATGCAGAAATATAGACAGAGGTGTTGTTAGGGGTTTTGAGGTCGATTCCAACACCCGCCAGAAGCTGTTGTTGAAACTTCGAGAAGAGGGTGTTGTTGGACGCGGGGATCCTAATGACAGATGCCAGTTCCTGAGACGTCTCCTCTTGTACACGTCCTCGGTGGTGGAGAGAGCTGATCCTGTGATAGAACCAGCTGATTCTCAACGGGTGGGCGTGGGGGGGGGGGGGTACTTAACTGGCCAGTTTGAATCAGTGGTAAAGAAGGCGAATATGATGTGCTGGCAATACACTCTTGGAGCCGTTTTGTCCCTTAAGTTAAGGAAAACATGCTGGCATCAGAGAGGCTCAGACCCAGAGCAGATTCAGAAAAATGACTCTGGGAATTAAAGGGTTAATGTATGAGGGCATTTGATGGCTCTGGGCCTGAACTCACTGGAACTTAAAAGAATGAAGGGGGAATTTCATTGAAACCCATGTTGAAAGGCTTTGATAGGGTGGACGTGGAGAGGATGTTTCCTGTGGTGGTGGGGGGGGGGGGCACTCCTCAGAATAGAGAGATGCCCCTTTAGGAAAGAGATGAGGGATTTCTTTAGCCAGAGAGTGGTGAATCTGTGGAATTCATTGTTCCAGGTGGCTGTCGAGGCCAAGTCATTGGGTGTATTTAAAGCTGGCATTGATAGGTTCTTGTTTAGTCAGGGTTTCAAAGGTTACGGGGAGAAGGCAGGAGAATGGGGTCGAGAGGGATAATAAATCAGGCATGATGGAGTGGCAGAGCAGACCTAACTCTGCTCCTATGTGTTAAGATCTTATGGAGTTCACCGCTCTGCGTTCCTGTGCATCGGAGTTCCTACACCAGACCATGATGCTGTTTGATCTCAGGAGACCAGACCATGATGCTGTTTGATCTCAGGAGACCAGACCATGATGCTGTTTGATCTCAGGAGACCAGACCATGATGCTGTTTGATCTCAGGAGACCAGACCATGATGCTGTTTGATCTCAGGAGACCAGACCATGATGCTGTTTGATCTCAGGAGACCAGACCATGATGCTGTTTGATCTCAGGAGACCAGACCATGATGCTGTTTGATCTCAGGAGACCAGACCATGATGCTGTTTGATCTCAGGAGACCAGACCATGATGCTGTTTGATCTCAGGAGGTTGTTCGGCCCCCGAGCCCAAAGGCAGCTCAGAGTGAGGTGCCATGCAGAGCGGGCATCCCATTGCTATCCTGAGGTTCTTGCCAATTGATTCAAAAACCGAATGGTTGAGGGCAAGTAGTTGTTGGTGTGGGACTGCTCTGAGAAAGTGGCCTGGCCAGAGGGACGTACTCGTGACAAGAGTCGAGTCGGCTACTCTCTGCGTTCTTGTCTGCCTGCACGTTGGAGTTGCTGTACAGGCCGGGTACAACAGGCACCGTGGTCAGTCTGGACAGGATGGGCAGAAGGGCCTGCTTGACATGGTAATTCTGGTGTGATGGAGGATACCACTCAGTGGAGCTATCCAGGACTGGTCGAGTCACCCTGGTTCGGGCCTGGCTGCTTGTCTCTGAACTTCCCTCCTCACCCATGGGCTGTTCACATCTCTCCCCAGAACCCAGTGCTTCCTCCGACGATCACTGACCAGATCCGACTGTGGGAGATGGAGAGAGACCGTCTGCGGTTCACAGAAGGTGAATTCCCCTGAATGCAGGCAGGGGAGGGAGGAGGGAGTGTGGTCAGGGAGGGAGGAAGGAGGGGGTCAGGGAGGGAGTGGGAAACAGGAGTGTGGTCAGGGAGGGAGGAGGGAGGGGGTCAGGGAGGGAGTGGGGAACAGGAGTGTGGTCAGGGAGGGAGGAGGAGTGTGGTCAGGGAGGGAGTGGGGAACAGGAGTGTGGTCAGGGAGGGAGGAGGAGTGTGGTCAGGGAGGGAGTGGGGAACAGGAGTGTGGTCAGGGAGGGAGGAGGGAGAGGGTCAGGGAGGGAGTGGGGAACAAGAGTGTGGTCAGGGAGGGAGCAGGGAGGGAGTGGGGAACAGGAGTGTGGTCAGGGAGGGAGGAGGGAGGGGGTCAGGGAGGGAGTGGGGAACAGGAGTGTGGTCAGGGAGGGAGTGGGGAACAGGAGTGTGGTCAGGGAGGAAGGAGGGAGGGGGTCAGGGAGGGAGTGGGGAACAGGAGTGTGGTCAGGGAGGGAGGAGGGAGGGGGTCAGGGAGGGAGTGGGGAACAGGAGTGTGGTCAGGGAGGGAGGAGGGAGGGGGTCAGGGAGGGAGTGGGGAACAGGAGTGTGGTCAGGGAGGGAGGAGGGAGGGGAACAGGAGTGTGGTCAGGGAGGGAGTGGGGAACAGGAGTGTGGTCAGGGAGGGAGGAGGGAGTGTGGTCAGGGAGGGAGTGGGGAACAGGAGTGTGGTCAGGGAGGGAGGAGGGAGGGGGTCAGGGAGGGAGTGGGGAACAGGAGTGTGGTCAGGGAGGGAGTGGGGAACAGGAGTGTGGTCAGGGAGGGAGGAGGGAGGGGAACAGGAGTGTGGTCAGGGAGGGAGTGGGGAACAGGAGTGTGGTCAGGGAGGGAGGAGGGAGGGGGTCAGGGAGGGAGTGGGGAACAGGAGTGTGGTCAGGGAGGGAGGAGGGAGTGTGGTCAGGGAGGGAGTGGGGAACAGGAGTGTGGTCAGGGAGGGAGGAGGGAGGGGGTCAGGGAGGGAGTGGGGAACAGGAGTGTGGTCAGGGAGGGAGGAGGGAGGGGGTCAGGGAGGGAGTGGGGAACAGGAGTGTGGTCAGGGAGGGAGTGGGGAACAGGAGTGTGGTCAGGGAGGGAGGAGGGAGGGGAACAGGAGTGTGGTCAGGGAGGGAGTGGGGAACAGGAGTGTGGTCAGGGAGGGAGGAGGGAGGGGGTCAGGGAGGGAGTGGGGAACAGGAGTGTGGTCAGGGAGGGAGGAGGGAGGGGAACAGGAGTGTGGTCAGGGAGGGAGTGGGGAACAGGAGTGTGGTCAGGGAGGGAGGGAGGGGGTCAGGGAGGGAGTGGGGAACAGGAGTGTGGTCAGGGAGGGAGTGGGGAACAGGAGTGTGGTCAGGGAGGGAGGAGGGAGGGGAACAGGAGTGTGGTCAGGGAGGGAGTGGGGAACAGGAGTGTGGTCAGGGAGGGAGGAGGGAGGGGAATAGGAGTGTGGTCAGGGAGGGAGGAGGGAGGGGGTCAGGGAGGGAGTGGGGAACAGGAGTGTGGTCAGGGAGGGAGGAGGGAGGGGGTCAGGGAGGGAGTGGGGAACAGGAGTGTGGTCAGGGAGTGAGGAGGGAGTGTGGTCAGGGAGGGAGTGGGGAACAGGAGTGTGGTCAGGGAGGGAGGAGGGAGGGGGTCAGGGAGGGAGTGGGGAACAGGAGTGTGGTCAGGGAGGGAGGAGGGAGGGGGTCAGGGAGGGAGTGGGGAACAGGAGTGTGGTCAGGGAGGGAGGAGGGAGGGGAACAGGAGTGTGGTCAGGGAGGGAGTGGGGAACAGGAATGTGGTCAGGGAGGGAGGAGGGAGGGGAACAGGAGTGTGGTCAGGGAGGGAGTGGGGAACAGGAGTGTGGTCAGGGAGGGAGGAGGGAGGGGGTCAGGGAGGGAGTGGGGAACAGGAGTGTGGTCAGGGAGGGAGGAGGGAGGGGAACAGGAGTGTGGTCAGGGAGGGAGGAGGGAGGGGAACAGGAGTGTGGTCAGGGAGGGAGGAGGGAGGGGGTCAGGGAGGGAGTGGGGAACAGGAGTGTGGTCAGGGAGGGAGGAGGGAGGGGGTCAGGGAGGGAGTGGGGAACAGGAGTGTGGTCAGGGAGGGAGGAGGGAGGGGGTCAGGGAGGGAGTGGGGAACAGGAGTGTGGTCAGGGAGGGAGGAGGGAGGGGAACAGGAGTGTGGTCAGGGAGGGAGGAGGGAAGGGGTCAGGGAGGGAGTGGGGAACAGGAGTGTGGTCAGGGAGGGAGTGGGGAACAGGAGTGTGGTCAGGGAGGGAGGAGGGAGGGGAACAGGAGTGTGGTCAGGGAGGGAGGAGGGAGGGGGTCAGGGAGGGAGTGGGGAACAGGAGTGTGGTCAGGGAGGGAGGAGGGAGGGGAACAGGAGTGTGGTCAGAGAGGGAGGAGGGAGGGGAACAGGAGTGTGGTCAGGGAGGGAGGAGGGAGGGGGTCAGGGAGGGAGTGGGGAACAGGAGTGTGGTCAGGGAGGGAGGAGGGAGGGGGTCAGGGAGGGAGTGGGGAACAGGAGTGTGGTCAGGGAGGGAGGAGGGAGTGTGGTCAGGGAGGGAGTGGGGAACAGGAGTGTGGTCAGGGAGGGAGGAGGGAGGGGGTCAGGGAGGGAGTGGGGAACAGGAGTGTGGTCAGGGAGGGGGTCAGGGAGGGAGTGGGGAACAGGAGTGTGGTCAGGGAGGGAGGAGGGAGGGGAACAGGAGTGTGGTCAGGGAGGGAGTGGGGAACAGGAATGTGGTCAGGGAGGGAGGAGGGAGGGGAACAGGAGTGTGGTCAGGGAGGGAGTGGGGAACAGGAGTGTGGTCAGGGAGGGAGGAGGGAGGGGGTCAGGGAGGGAGTGGGGAACAGGAGTGTGGTCAGGGAGGGAGGAGGGAGGGGAACAGGAGTGTGGTCAGGGAGGGAGGAGGGAGGGGAACAGGAGTGTGGTCAGGGAGGGAGGAGGGAGGGGGTCAGGGAGGGAGTGGGGAACAGGAGTGTGGTCAGGGAGGGAGGAGGGAGGGGGTCAGGGAGGGAGTGGGGAACAGGAGTGTGGTCAGGGAGGGAGGAGGGAGGGGGTCAGGGAGGGAGTGGGGAACAGGAGTGTGGTCAGGGAGGGAGGAGGGAGGGGAACAGGAGTGTGGTCAGGGAGGGAGGAGGGAGGGGGTCAGGGAGGGAGTGGGGAACAGGAGTGTGGTCAGGGAGGGAGGAGGGAGGGGAACAGGAGTGTGGTCAGGGAGGGAGGAGGGAGGGGGTCAGGGAGGGAGTGGGGAACAGGAGTGTGGTCAGGGAGGGAGGAGGGAGGGGAACAGGAGTGTGGTCAGGGAGGGAGGAGGGAGGGGAACAGGAGTGTGGTCAGGGAGGGAGGAGGGAGGGGGTCAGGGAGGGAGTGGGGAACAGGAGTGTGGTCAGGGAGGGAGGAGGGAGGGGGTCAGGGAGGGAGTGGGGAACAGGAGTGTGGTCAGGGAGGGAGGAGGGAGGGGAACAGGAGTGTGGTCAGGGAGGGAGGGGGTCAGGGAGGGAGTGGGGAACAGGAGTGTGGTCAGGGAAGGAGGAGGGAGGGGAACAGGAGTGTGGTCAGGGAGGGAGTGGGGAACAGGAGTGTGGTCAGGGAGGGAGGAGGGAGGGGGTCAGGGAGGGAGTGGGGAACAGGAGTGTGGTCAGGGAGGGAGGAGGGAGTGTGGTCAGGGAGGGAGTGGGGAACAGGAGTGTGGTCAGGGAGGGAGGAGGGAGGGGGTCAGGGAGGGAGTGGGGAACAGGAGTGTGGTCAGGGAGGGAGGAGGGAGGGGAACAGGAGTGTGGTCAGGGAGGGAGTGGGGAACAGGAGTGTGGTCAGGGAGGGAGGGAGGGGGTCAGGGAGGGAGTGGGGAACAGGAGTGTGGTCAGGGAGGGAGGAGGGAGGGGAACAGGAGTGTGGTCAGGGAGGGAGGAGGGAGGGAGTGGGGAACAGGAGTGTGGTCAGGGAGGGAGTGGGGAACAGGAGTGTGGTCAGGGAGGGAGGAGGGAGGGGAACAGGAGTGTGGTCAGGGAGGGAGTGGGGAACAGGAGTGTGGTCAGGGAGGGAGGAGGGAGGGGGTCAGGGAGGGAGTGGGGAACAGGAGTGTGGTCAGGGAGGGAGGAGGGAGTGTGGTCAGGGAGGGAGTGGGGAACAGGAGTGTGGTCAGGGAGGGAGGAGGGAGGGGGTCAGGGAGGGAGTGGGGAACAGGAGTGTGGTCAGGGAGGGAGGAGGGAGGGGGTCAGGGAGGGAGTGGGGAACAGGAGTGTGGTCAGGGAGGGAGTGGGGAACAGGAGTGTGGTCAGGGAGGGAGGAGGGAGGGGAACAGGAGTGTGGTCAGGGAGGGAGTGGGGAACAGGAGTGTGGTCAGGGAGGGAGGAGGGAGGGGGTCAGGGAGGGAGTGGGGAACAGGAGTGTGGTCAGGGAGGGAGGAGGGAGGGGAACAGGAGTGTGGTCAGGGAGGGAGTGGGGAACAGGAGTGTGGTCAGGGAGGGAGGAGGGAGGGGGTCAGGGAGGGAGTGGGGAACAGGAGTGTGGTCAGGGAGGGAGGAGGGAGGGGAACAGGAGTGTGGTCAGGGAGGGAGTGGGGAACAGGAGTGTGGTCAGGGAGGGAGGAGGGAGGGGAACAGGAGTGTGGTCAGGGAGGGAGTGGGGAACAGGAGTGTGGTCAGGGAGGGAGGAGGGAGGAGAACAGGAGTGTGGTCAGGGAGGGAGTGGGGAGGGGAACAGGATTGTGGTCAGGGAGGGAGTGGGGAGGGGAACAGGAGTGTGGTCAGGGAGGGAGGAGGGAGGGGAACAGGAGTGTGGTCAGGGAGGGAGGAGGGAGGGGAACAGGAGTGTGGTCAGGGAGGGAGGAGGGAGGGGAACAGGAGTGTGGTCAGGGAGGGAGTGGGGAACAGGAGTGTGGTCAGGGAGGGAGGAGGGAGGGGAACAGGAGTGTGGTCAGGGAGGGAGGAGGGAGGGGAACAGGAGTGTGGTCAGGGAGGGAGGAGGGAGGGGAACAGGATTGTGGTCAGGGAGGGAGGAAGGAGTGGGGGGAGGAGGGGGAACAGGAGTGTGGTCAGGGAGGGAGGAGGGAGGGGAACAGGAGTGTGGTCAGGGAGGGAGTGGGGAGGGGAACAGGATTGTGGTCAGGGGGGAGGAGGGAGTGGGGGAGGGAAACAGGAGTGTGGTCAGGGAGGGAGGAGGGAGTGGGGGGAGGAAGGGGAACAGGAGTGTGGTCAGGGAGGGAGGAGGGAGTGGGGGAGGGAAACAAGAGTGTGGTCAGGGAGGGAGGAGGGAGTGGGGGAGGGAAACAGGAGTGTGGTCAGAGAGGGAGGAGGGAGTGGGGGAGGGAAACAGGAGTGTGGTCAGAGAGGGAGGAGGGAGTGGGGGAGGGAAACAGGAGTGTGGTCAGGGAGGGAGGAGGGAGTGGGGGAGGGAAACAGTGTGGTCAGAGAGGGAGGAGGGAGTGGGGGAGGGAAACAGGAGTGTGGTCAGGGAGGGAGGAGGGAGTGGGGGGAGGAGGGAGAACAGGAGTGTGGTCAGGGAGGGAGGAGGGAGGGGAACAGGAGTGTGGTCAGGGAGGGAGGAGGGAGTGGGGGGAGGAGGGAGAACAGGAATGTGGTCAGGGAGGGAGGGTTGCAAAGGAGGGATATGGGATACCTGTCATCATTAGTGTGGGTGTTGAGTACAAAGTCCTGCCGCAGCTGTATAAAACTTTATTTGGGCCTCACTGGGGTGGCATCGTGTGCCGTTCTGGCCACCCCAGTACAGGAGGAGGGAGGGGCTTTGGACAGACTGCAGGAGGTTCACCAGGTTGCTGTCTGCATTGGAGAGGAGAGGCTGCAGAAACCGGTTGCTTTTCCTCCAGTGTCCGGAGCTGAGGGCAGATGTGACACAAGTTTATGGTGGAAGTTAGTGTTCTTACGCGGGGAGGTAGGAGAAGCCAGGTTTAGTGAGAGGGGGCCAAGTGCAGAGGCAATGCATGGGGCAGGGTTTTTTACACACAGAGTGGGGGCTGCCCGGAGTGGATTGGGGAAGCAGATGTGCTTGCGGTGTTAACCATGGGACCATGTGCCGGATCAGGCGGTGAGTGTTCTGGGGTGTGAACGCAGGGCGTAGTGCTGGAGGATGCAGAGGAGAGCGAGCACTGGTCACAGCTGTCCCCGTTTCATCCCAGCCCTCTCTCCTCTCCCCCCAGGTGTGCTGTACAACCAGTTCCTCTCCCAGGTGGACTTCGAGCTGCTCCGGAACTACTCCCGGGACCTGGGCGTGCTGGTGTGGGAGAACCCCAGCAAGCGGCTGATGGTGGTGACGCCCGAGGGCCACCCCAACGTGAAGCGCTTCTGGAAGAGGCAGAAGCACAACTGAGGGGTGACCTCCCCACTCCCCCCAGTGTGGGCGCTTGGCTTGATTGGGGGCCAGAGGCTGCAGTTACCAACAACCCCCCAATCAAGGTCCACCCAGAACGGATGACCGAGCAACCGGAATCCCCAGGACAGGTGAGAGAACCGCACCACGGGACCCTCAGGAGACAGAAAGGACTGACCCCACCCCCAGCAACCACTGCGCTGTTTCTGTGTCTGTTTTGCATTTTCCTAATAAAACATTAAAGAGGAGAGGTCTGTAACTCAAGGCATTTCATCTCTGCAGAGGGACTGGTAGCTGGTATATCATTGTCATGCAGTGAAAAGGTTTTGTTTTCCAAACATTGGAATGTCGTGGTAATAAACGGAATGCAGAATACAATTTCACAGTGAGTGTGGGTAGACAGATAAACTACAAGGATCAGCTTTCAGTGTACGCGAGGCCTGCCGAATAACAACGTGACAGAAGCTCTCCGTGAGCCCGTGGTGAGAGCTCACGTCCATTTCCTGTCAAAGAACGTATAAATTGCACAACCTTGAGATTTGTTTGCCACGAAGAAACCCTAAAGGACTCAAATTTTTAAAAAATAAAAGACCAATGCTTGATGCGCAAGAGAAAGAAAACTTGTGCAGACAACGGCTTTTTTCCTCGGCTTTTGTGACAGCTGCCTCAGAAGTATTTAGTTATCACGTGTACACCCGAAACATTCGGGGAAGTGTGCTGCTTGTCTGAGCACAAACTAAGGATGTGCTGGGGGCAGCCCACAAGTGTCATCACGCACTCTGGCTCCAACACGGCATCCCCACGGTATTCGGCAGGTCAACAGCCCTGTTCCCTCCCTCCCCCTCCCCTTCTCCCTCTCACTCACTCTCTCACACACACACACACACACTCTCCCTCTCCTTCCCTCCCTCCCTCCAACCCCAGGGCAGGCTGTCTTCATTTGACTGTCAAACATTGGGCCTGTCTTCCCCAGCGGGCTCGAAGACCCAGGGTTTTGGCCGTTCAGCCTCGACTTCAAGACTGGAAAGGTTGCTGAAGGAGGCAGGAGTATGAAGCTGAGAGGGAATGATGGAAGGCAGAGTCACTGACTGGTTTTATAAGTGACTGGAGGTTCCAACAGCCTGCCATTGACTGGGTGGGAGAGGGAGTATTCAGAGCTTCGAGTGATTTTGGTGAGGCAAGGTAGGGTGGAAAAACTTAACAGTGACAGGTTCACTTTGCACTGATGCCATCTGACTTGCTGAGTGTTTTTGTGTTCCTGCTCTTGTTCACTTTGGCAGCGAATGGTTAGCCAGTTATCATCTCCCACAGTGCTCCACGCCTTCCAGCTCCCAGACTCTCACCTTTTAGATCAAGAACAAATTTATTGTTGTAGCATACATACTCAGGGTATAAACGGTATTGGTAATGATAGTCACATGTACTGAGAGACAGTGAAGAGCTTGTCTTGCATACTGCTCATACAGATCTGATCGTTACACTGAGGTAGAACAAGGTTAAACGGTACCAGAATGCAGAGTAAAGTGTAACAGCGACGGAGAGGGAAACAAAGTGCAAGGTCATAACGACGGTACGAGTGGCTGGTCAGAAATCTGATAACGGCTTTCAGGCTTTCGATTCTTCTGCCCGATTGGAAAGTTGAACAGAGAGAATGTCTGAGCTGGGCTGGGTCTTCCGTTATGCTGGCTGCTTTACTGAGATTTAATGACAATGCAGAATAAAGTGTAAAAGCTACCAAAAAAACTACAAAGGTAAGTGATAAAGTGTAAGATTGAGCAATCCCTTCTCTTCATGATTTTTATAAATGACCTGGATGAGGAAGTGGACAGATGGGTTAGTAAATGTGCTGATGACAGAAAGGTTGGGGGTGTTGTGGAGGGCTGTCAGAGGTTACAGTGTGACAATGGTACGTTGGGAGAATCCCGTAGCAATCGTACATTGCAGGACAAGGACATGGATGTGTTAATATCAATTTAACATAAATTATACAACTTGAAACAGCAAAATACATATTAGTACACTTTGAGAGAAAGCACAGCAGCATCTCTACTTCCTTGGGAGTTTGTGGAGATTCGGTGTGACATCTAAAACTTCAACAAACTTCCATAGGTGTGTGGCGGAGAGAATATTGACTGGTTACATCACAGCCTGGCATGGAAACACCATAAAAACAGCTTTATTGAATATGCCCACAAGAAAATGAATCTATGGTGACATTTGTTCTTTGATAATAAATTGACTTTGAAACAAATCAAGAGAGACAAGTAAATGTAATCTGATGGAGTGTCGGGGTTTTTCAGGTGGGTTCAGGAACATGACAGTGGTAGAGAAGAAACTGTTGTTGAACCTCAAGGTGTGGGTTTTCAAATTCCTGTTGGTCCTGCCTGATGGCAGCTTGGAGATGGTGGAGTCCCTGCTGATGGACGTCAGCTTTCTGAGATGTGCTCAGTGGTGGAGCGAGCTGTCCCTGTGATGGAACTGACGGAATCTACACTCCTTGTAGCCTCTCGCATTCCAATGCTTAGGGGTTCCCATGAAACCGGTCAGAGTGATGCATTCTTTAGTCTTTTTTAAATATCTTGCCCCTCTGACAAAAAGGACCAGTTCATGTTTCAACTTTGCTTTTTTCCATAGATGCTGCCTGATCTGCTGAGTTCCTCCAGCACTGTGTGTGTGTTGCTCAAATTTCATAAGACCATTAGATATAGGAGCAGAAGTAGGCCATTCGGCCCATCGAGTCTGCCATTCAATCATGGGCTGATCCAATTCTTCCAATCATTCCCACCCCCCTGACTACAAAACCAATAATCTGCCTACAAGTCTGCCTTCTTCCCTGACTACAAAACCAATAATCTGCCTACAAGTCTGCCTTCTTCCCTGACTACAAAACCAATAATCTGCTGCCAGATGATGACCCACACTGCCTGATGTCCTAAACCAGTTCTTTGCCCGCTTTGATACTCGGGGGAGGAGGCTGCTCCACTCATCAACCCACCTGACGATGAGTCCACACTGGTCCTCAAGCAGCATCCGGTGAGATCCACCCTGAGGAAAGTGAATGCGAGTAAGGCTACTGGCCCAGACGGAGTGCCGACCAGCTTGCTGAGGTACTTACAAGTATATTTAGCCTCTCACTGCAAAAGCTGCTGTTCCAACATGCCTTAAAACTTCCGCCATCATCCCAGTGCCCAAAAGATCAGCTGTGAAGTGCCTGAATGACTATCGCCCTGTTGCGCTGACACCCATAGCCATGAAGTGCTTCGAGAGACTTGTGCTCTCACACATTAAGGCTACAATCCCACCTGATCCGGACAAACACCAGTTTGCCTACTGGGCAAACCGCTCCACAGAGGATGCAATCGCAACAGCCCTCCATATTGCTCTGACTCACTTAGAAACATAGAAAATAGGTGCAGGAGTAGGCCATTCGGCCCTTCGAGCCTGAACCGCCATTCAGTATGATCATGGCTGATCATCCAACTCAGAACCCTGTACCTGCTTTCTCTCCATACCCCCTTCAGCCACAAGGGCCATATCTAACTTCCTCTTAAATATAGCCAATGAACCGGCCTCAACTGTTTCCTGTGGCAGAGAATTCCACAGATTCACCATTCTGTGTGTGAAGAAGTTTTTCCTCATCTCGGTCCTAAAAGGCTTCCCCTTTATCCTTAAACTGTGACCCCTCGTTCTGGACTTCCCCAACATCGGAAACAATCTTCCTGCATCTAGCCTGTCCAATCCCTTTAGAATTTTATACGTTTCAATAAGATCCCCCCTCAATCTTCTAAATTCCAGTGAGTATAAGCCTAGTCATCCGGTCTTTCTTCATATGAAAGTCCTGCCATCCCAGGAATCAATCTGGTGAACCTTCTCTGTACTTCTTCTATGGCAAGAATGTCTTTCCTCAGATTAGGGGACCAAAACTGCACACAATACTCTAGGTGCGGTCTCACCAAGGCCTTGTACAACTGCATTAGAATCTCCCTGCTCCTGTACTCAAATCCTTTTGCTATGAATGCCAACATACCATTTGCCTTTTTCACTGCCTGCTGTACCTGCATGCCCACCTTCAATGACTGGTATACAATGACACCCAGGTCTCGTTGCATCTCCCCTTTTCCTAATCGGCCACCGTTCAGTTAATAATCTGTTTTACTGTTCTTGCAACCAAAGTGGATAACCTCGCATTTATCCACATTAAATTGCATCTGCCATGAATTTGCCCACTCACCGAACCTATCCAAGTCACCCTGCATCCTCTTAGCATCCTCCTCACAGCTAACACCGCCGCCCAGCTTCATGTCATCTGCAAACTTGGAGATGCTGCATTTAGTTCCCTCATCTAAATCATTAATATATATTGTAAACAACTGGGGTCCCAGCACTGAGCCTTGCGGTACCCCACTAGTCACTGCCTGCCATTCTCAAAAGGTCCCATTTACTCCCACTCTTTGCTTCCTGTCTGCCAACCAATTCTCTATCCACATCAATACCATACCCCCAATACAGTGTGCTTTAAGTTTGCACACTAATCTCCTGTGTGGGACCTTGTCAAAAGCCTTTTGAAAATCCAAATATACCACATCCACTGGCTTTCCCCTATCCACTCTACTAGTTACATCTTCAAAAAATTCTATAAGATTCGTCAGACATGATTTTCCTTTCACAAATCCATGCTGACTTTGTCCGATGATTTCACTTAGAGGAACCAAACACTTATGTGAGGATGTCATTTGTGGACTTCAGTTCTGCATTTAACACAGTCATCCCCATAAACTGGTCAGCAAACTGAACACTCTTGGCCTTGGTTCCTCCCTGTGCTCGGTGGTCATGGACTTTCTCACAGACCGACCACAGCAAGTCAGAGTTGGTAAGCACATCTCCACCACCCTCATCTTAAAAACAGGCACCCCACAGGGCTGTGTGCTGAGCCCTATGCCCTACACACTCTTCACACATGACCGCACCCCCACCTACACCTCCAACTCCATAATTAAATTTGCGGACGATACCACGGTGATTGGCCTGATCTCGGACGAGGATGAAACAGCCTACAGGCTCGGGTTGGATCATCAGATGGTGTAAGGACAACGACCTGGCCCTTAACACTTCTAAAACAAAAGAGATGATCATTGACTTTTCAGGAGATCAAAGGACAGAGTAAACACCCTCCTCCATATACATGGAGAGGTAGTGGAAAGTGTGGAAAACCTGAAGTTCTTTGGAGTTACGTTGTCAAAACAGCTGACATGGACCACCAACACCTCGCTGACGTGGACCACCAACAACTCGCTGACGTGGACCACCGACACCTCGCTGACGTGGACCACCGACACCTCGCTGACGTGGACCACCGACACCTCGCTGACGTGGACCACCGACACCTGGCTGACATGGACCACCATCACCTCGCTGACATGGACCACCAACACCTCGCTGACATGGATCACCAACACCTCACTGACATGGACCACCAACACCTCGCTGACATGGACCACCAACACCTCGCTGACATGGACCACCAACACCTCACTGACATGGACCACCAACACCTCGCTGACGTGGACCAGCAACACCTCGCTCCTTGTAAAAAAGACACAACAAAGACTCTTCTTCCTCAGAAAGCTGAAACAGGCCAAACTCCCACAAAAGCTGTTGCTTAACTTCTACAGAAGCACAACTGAAACCATCCTGACCAACAGCGCCGCAGTGCGGTATGCCAGCTGCACAGGCACTGAGCGACAAGCCCTGCATCGCGTGGTGAAGGCAGCCCAGCGAATTGTCAGGATGATGCTCCCAGGACTGGACACCGTCTATTCCAGCAGACTCAGGAGGAAAGCAATCAGCATAACCAGAGGCACCACACACCTCGGCCACACCCTGTTTGACCTGCTTCTGTCCAGCAAAAGCCAGAACTGAGGAACAGCTTCTACCCCAGAGCTGTGGCCTCCATCACACCACTCCCACAGAACAGTGACTGAAACTGTGAGCACACACAAAGCTCAAATACTTGCACTAACGGCACTTTGTGCATTACTGTGACATTCTGGTGCTGCTGTAACTTATTTTCTGCTACTTATCTATTTAATACTATTTTTCTATTACTGTCTTGTTTTTATCTACTGCTTTGTTTGATTGCCTGAGAGGAAGCCAAACAGAGTTTCATTGTACCTATGTTTAATGACAATAAAGATCATTCAGTTCAATTCCCCATACCCTTTGTTGCCCTGGCTAATCAAGAATCTA
Organism: Hypanus sabinus; assembly: GCF_030144855.1. NCBI lineage: Eukaryota > Metazoa > Chordata > Chondrichthyes > Myliobatiformes > Dasyatidae > Hypanus > Hypanus sabinus. The sequence continues at coordinate 167,400,595 of NC_082710.1, read as the reverse complement.
TCTATCTCTGCTTTAAATACACCCAGTGACATGACCTCCACAGCTGCTCGTGGCAACAAATTCCACAGATTTACCACCCTCTGACTAAAGTAATTTCTCAGCATCTCAGTTTTAAATGGGCATCCTTCAATCCTGAAGTCATGCCCTCTTGTCCTAGACTCCCCTACCATGGAAAATAATTTTGCCATTTCTAATCTGTTCAGGCCTTTTAATATTTGGACTGTTTCTTTGAGATCCCCCCTCATTCTCCTGAACTCCAGGGAATACAGCCCAAGAGCTGCCAGACATTCCTCATACAGTAACCCTTTCATTCCTGGAATCATTCTCGTGAATCTTCTCTGAACCCTCTCCAATGTCAGTATATCCTTTCCAAAATAAGGAGCCCAAAACTGCACACAGTACTCCTAGTGTGGTCTCACGAGTGCCTTATAGAGCCTCAACATCACATCCCGGCTCTTATATTCTATACCTCTAGAAACGAATGCCAACATTCCTCACCCCCAACCCAACCTCAATGTTAACCTTTAGGGTATCCTGCACAAGGACCTACAAATCCCTTTGTATCTCTGCATTTTGAATTCTCTCCCCATCTAAATAATTGTCTGCCCATTTATTCCTGCCACCAAAGTGCATGACAATACACTTTCCAACATTGTATTTCATTTGCCACTTCTTTGCCCATTCTCTCAAACTATCTAAGTCTCTCTGCAGGCTCTCTGTTTCCTCAACACTACTTGCTCCTCCACCTATTTTTGTATCATCGGCAAATTTAGCCACAAATCCATTAATCCCATAGTCCAAATCACTGACATACCCAACACCGACCCCTGTGGAACTCCACTGGTAACTGGCAGCCAGCCAGAATAGGATCCCTTTATTCCCAATCTGTTTTCTGCCGATCAAGCAATGCTCCATCCATGCTAGTAACACCCCTGTAATTCCATGGGCTGTTATCTTGCTAAGCAGCCTCATGTGCGGCTCCTTGTCAAAGGCCTTCTGAAAATCCATATACACCACAACTACTGCATCTCCTTTGTCTATCCTGCTTGTAATTTCCTCAAAAAAAAATTGCAGTAGATTAGTCTGGCAGGACTTCCCTTTCAGGAAACCATGCTGGCTTCAGCCAATCTTGTCATGTGCCTCCAGGTATTCTGTAATCTCATCCCTAACAATGGATTCCAACTTCCCAACCAGTGATGTCAGACTAAAAGGTCTGTAGTTTCCTTTCTGCTGCCTCCCACCCTTCTTAAAAAGCGGAGTAACATTTGCTATTTTCCACTCATACGGTACAATGCCAGAATCTTATCGATTCTTGAAAGATCATGCTTAATGCCTCCGCAATCTCTCCAGCTATTTCCTTCAGAACTCAAGGGTGCATTCCATCAGGTCCAGGAACTTTATCCATCCTCAGATATTAAGCTTCCTGAGCACCTTCTTGGTTGTAATTTTCACTGCACTTCCCTGACACCCTTGAATGTCCGGTATACTGAAGATGTCTTCCACTGTGAAGACTGATGCAAAATAATCATTCAGTTCCTCTGCCATCTCTGCATCTCTCATTACAATTTCTCCAACGTCATTTTCTATTGGTCACCTCTATCTACCCTCAACTCTCTTTTACCCTTTATATATTTTAAAAAGCTTTTAGTATCTTCTTTGATATTAGTCACCAGCTTCCTTTCATAATTCATCTTTTCCTTCCTAATGACCACCTTAGTTTCTTTGTGAAATTTTTTTAAAAGCTTCCCAATCCTCTATCTCCCCACTTACTTTGACATCCTTGTATGTTTGCTTTTACTTTGGATCTGACTTTATTTGTCAGCCATGGTAGTGTCCTTCTTACATTTGAAAATTTCTTCTTATTTGGAATATATCTGTCTTGCACTTCACTTATCTTTTGCAGCAACTCCAGCCATTACTGTCCTTCCTGCTAATGTCTCTTTTCAGTCAACCTTGGCCATTTCCCCTCTCAAGCCACTATAATTTCCTTTATTCCACTGAAATACCAACACATTGGAATTTAGTTTCTCTTCTAGTTTCAATGTGAACTGGATCATATTGTGATCACTGTTCCCTAAGGTGATCTGATCACCTCTGGATCATTGCACAACACCCAATCCAGCACAGCTGATCCCCTAGAGGGCTCAACAACAAGCTGTTCTAAAAAGTCATCGCTTAGACATTCTACAAATTTTCTCCCTTGAGGTCTAAAACTGGCCTGATTTTTCTCAATCCACTTTCATGGTAAAATCCCCAACGATCATGACATTGCCTTTCTGACATGCCTTTTCTATCTCCTGCTGTAATTTGTAATCCACATCCTGGCTGCTGTTTGGAGTCCTGTACACAACTGCCATTAGGGTCCTTTTTCCCTTGCTATTTCTTAACTCAACCCATAGAGACTCTACACCTTCTAATCCTATGTCATCCTTTTCAAATGATTTAATATTATTTCTTATACACAAGGCCACACCACCCCCCGCCTACTAACCTATACACCGTATATCCTTAGACGTTCAGCTCCCAATGACTGCCATCTTTTAGTCAGGTTTTAAAGATGGTCACAACGAATTACTTGCCAATCTGTAGCTGAACTTCAAGTTCATCAATTTTATTTCTTATGCGCGTGCATTCAAATATAACACTTTCAATCCAGTATTTGCTGCTTTCTGTTTTAACTGCACCACGCCTCTATTGCCCTGTAACTCATCCCACTGGCTGTGATAATGCCTCATCTCCTGCCTGTCCTTTCTAACATGCAACAGGGATGATATCTTTGATTTATTTCTGTTATCCTCTTCCCCAGCCCTATCACTCTGATTCCCACTTCCCTATCAAATTAGTTTAAACCCTCCCTAACAGCTCTATTAAACCTGCCTGCTAGGATATTGGACCCCTTTGGGTTCAGGTGTAACCTGTTCTTTTCCTACAGGTCGAAAAGAGGCCCCAGTGATCCAGGAACCTGAAGCCCTGCCCCAGTCTCTCAGCCACACGTTAATATGCCTGATCATGGTATTCTTGTGCTCATTAGCATGTGGCACAAGTAGCAATCCTGAGATTACTACCTTGGAGGTTCTGCTTTTCAGCTTCCTACCCAACTCCGTGATTTCTCTCTTCAGGACCTCCTGCCTTTTTCTATCTATGTCATTGGTGCTAACGTGTACCAAGACTTCTGGCTGTTCACCCTCTCCCTTCAGAATACTCTGCACCCAATCTGAGACATCCCGTACCCTGGAACGGTATGCGGGTATCTCTATCAGGCTGACAGAACCTCTTGTCTGTTCCCCTCACTGTGGAATCCCCTATGACGACTGCATTCCTCATCTTCTCCTTTCCCTTCTGCACCATGGAACCAGGCTCAGTACCAGAAACCCAATCACCTTGGTTATACTCTGTCAGGTCATCCCCCTCAACGGCATCCAAAACGAGATCATGATTACTGAGGGGAATGGCCACAGGGGTGCACTCTACTACCTGAGCTCTTCCCATCCCCTCCCTGGCAGTCACCCATTTATCTAACCCCTGCAGCTTCATGGTGACTCAAATCCATCTCCTGCTCACTTTCTGTAATAAGCTGTAGGTCATCGAGCTGCAGCTCCAGATCCCTAACACAGTCTCTCAGGAGCTGCATCTTGGTGCACCTGGCACAGATGTGGCCATCTGGGAGACCGGAAGATCCCAGGAGTCCTACATCTGACACTCAGCGCAAAGTACTAACCCTACAATGTGCTCTCTATTCCTCCAAAAAAAGAAAGTCCACTTGCCCACTCTGCTCCACTAGGCAGTGTCTCCCTTTTATGCCTGAACCTTCCCTATTCTCCAACACACAGTTGGTGTTCCAGTTATAGCCGAGTTCCCGTGAAGCTTTCCTCTTTTGAACTTCCAGCAGCTGCAGATTTTCTCGTTTGCAAGATCTTCACCCACTCACTTAACCTATCCATAACCCTTAGCAGCTTCATTTTTACAAAGTAAGTTGGACTACATTTGTGTCACTGGAGTATTCAGCAACCACACCCTTAAACTAGAAGAAAGCTGTTGCTTCTAAATTAAAGGCTGAAAGCCCAGCACTTAACTCCAAAGAACTCGTTCTGGTGTTCACCAGAGAAAGCTGCTGGAAAACGATGTTCCTTCTAATTCCCAGTGTGCGCAAAAATCTTGTGCTGTGCAATTTTTTTACCCAGTGACAACATGAGCACACTGAATAATTTCTTCAATAAAAACAGTATAAATAAGCCAGTTCTAAAATCCGCAGACAAATTATCGCAAACTCTACGTTGTCGACACCGTCTCCATCAGAAAGCAGAAAAGGAAATGTGATATGTATGGTCGTGAAATATATTTAACGTGCCAATGAGGTAGAGCTGTGACAAACTTTTGTGTGCAGTTTAAATTCCTTTGTGTGCTGGTAGCAAAAGATGTGTGTGCATGCACACCTTAGAGGGAATATTTGCTGGAATCCCCTCACGAGCTATCTCCCCTCCATCTCTCAATCCAAAACATAACTGTCCATTTCCCCCCATAGACAGAAGAGAATCTGAAACTCACACAAAGTGCTGGAGGAACTCAGCAGGTCAGGCAGCATGTATGGAGGGAAATAAGCAGGCCGAGACCTTCATCAGGACTAGGAAAGGAGGCTGAAGGTGAGGGGAAGGCACTGTCCTCTCCTATCAGATTATTTCTTCAGCCCTGTTCCATCTATCCCCTCCCAAACTCCCACGTCATTAAAATTAGTTTTGTTCCTTTCTGATTCAGCAGCAAGAGGCATCTGCAAGCAAGCTGCCACGTTAATGGTTGAATTAAATTATTATATAGACTAAATACAGAAAGAAAAATGGTTAATGAATTAGTAAAATACAAAATAACCTGCACAATATACTGTCTGAGAAAACCGAAAGTCTCCAACTTTTTGTCTCTCTTTCTATCTCCAGCTCTTAGTCGTGACAAGTTTAAGATTCTCATTCACACAAAGAAATTTATCATTTTTGTACCCTTCAAGATGATTGGCTCTAGTTTCCCGGAGAGACGTTCACCATTAACATCTCCACTCAGAGGGTGGTGAGAGTGTGGAACGAGCTGTCAGTGAAAGTGGTGAATGCAGGTTCAATTTCAACAATTAAGAGGAATTTGGACAGACAGAGATTTGAGGGAGATGGATGGCTAGGTGGCTGGGTGCAAGTTCAAGATTTAAAGTACGTTTATTATCAAAGAATATAAATTACACAACCTTGAGATTTACTTGCCCGTGGAGCAAGAAACCAGATTAAAAAGAAAGACCAACACTCGAGGCACAAGAGAACAAGAAAAATACTAATCATGCAAACAACAGCATTCTGAACCAGAACTGAGTTATGAGAGCTGAACCCTGGAGTAGGCCCAAAGCCTCACTTAATCATTATCTCACCAAAGTCTGGCTTTGATGATGGAGTAGACAGATGAAGAGTTTGGCATGGACTAGATGGACCAAAGGGCCTGTTTCTGCGCTGTAGTGTTCTATGACTATTTAAAAACTCAGTAGACAGATGTTCACACCAAGTTCTCAAAAGACTGCCGTGGGCTTTCTAAAACATTCCCACATCCCCGACTGGGAGGGTCCCCCCTCCCGCTGCCAGCTAAGCAGGTCTTCAGGTTTGTGTGAGTTCTGCTGCTTCTGTTGCACATCTCCAGCTGGAATCTCAGAACTCAGAAACCCACTTATGCTTTCTGGCAGCCTGGAGCTTTCCTTGTCATTGTTGGCCAGGCAGGTAACAATATTCCCACAGCCTAGTTGGGAAGTTCACCGGAAGGTACAGGTACATTAAACAAAGTGGACACGGGAGCTACTCTGACCACATGCCTGCCAGTAATCCCAGTCAGGACCTGTCCGTCTCTTTCTCCCCACTTGTCGTACCCAATGTAGCGTAGTAGTTAGGGTGATTGAGTTACATCTGCGGTTGTCGGGAGTTCACTCCCCACACCCTCTGTAAGCAGTTCGTATGTCCCCCCCGCCCCCACCCCGCGGAACAGACAGACAGACAGACATACTTTATTGATCCCGAGGGAAATTGGGCTTCTTTACAGTCACACCAAGCAAGAATAGCGTAGAAATATAGCACAATAAAACCATAAATAATTAAATAATAATAAAATCATGCCAAGTGGAAGTAAGTCCAAGACCAGCCTATTGGCTCAGGGTGTCTGACACTCCGAGGGAGGAGTTGTAAAGTTTGATGGCCACAGGTAGGAATGACTTCCTATGATGCTGTGTTTCATCTCGGTGGAATGAGTCTCTGGCTGAATGTACTCCTGTGCCTAACCAGTACATTATGGAGTGGATGGGAGTCATTGTCCGAAGTGGCATGCAACTTGGACAGCATCATGAACGCACGGGTTTCTCCGGGTGCTGTTAGTTGGTTAACTGGTCATTGTAAATTGTCCTGTGAATCGACAAGGGTTAAATTGGGGGACGGCGGTGTAGCGCTGCTCTAAATCGGATGGGCCTGTTCAACACTACCTCAATGTAATAAAAATAAATGAAACTCATTCTCCTACAACATTTTCTGCCACCAAATACACTCAAGGTGGCCTCAGGACCCTGACAGAAGAACACCGGCAGATCAAAGTTAGTCTTCACCAAATTACAGGTAATGGCCTTCCTGCAGGTAATGTATTTCCAAAACTTTATTCCTGAAAACTTGCAGAAGACATACAAAGCAGAGCTTGGCTTTCATTACGTCCACAGAGTTGTGTCCACAGCAGATACTCAGAGGGATGGTACAAACCTGGACAAAGACTTGCAGTGGGCTGGGGAAGCTCAGCACGTTAGGCACCATCTACGTATGGGAATAAACAGCCGACGGTTCGGGCCGAGACCCTTCATCAGAACATGCAAACAGAGAGTGAAAGGTGGGGATTTCATTGTAAAAATTTGAAAACCACCAAACTACATTTGTTTTTCTATCTTCTGCAAACTTCCTTAGAATGCTGCAAGATAACGAGGGGGGAAAAATCGCATTATACCCCATTGAACAGATACTGGTCTAACTTAAATATACATCATCAACATGTGAAAATTGCATTTGTTCAATCTTTTGAGCCACGTGCTACACACTGCCAGAACAAAAGATGGCAGCTTTCCAACCAGCACAGAAATCCCGCAACTTCTATTTCAATGCCAAACTGTTTTAAAATGGCTGAGAATTAACAACTGCAGAAATGAAGACAAAATACAGAATAAGGAATTTCACATCCCACACATTGACCATCTCGTTCTGTGATGGGTCCCGAAGCAATGGACTTCGGTTGCGTGACATGATTGGCGTTCCATCGAGCCAATCAGCTGCGGGAGCTGCCTTCGGACATGCGTAGAGGCTGCGGCGCCGATTGACGTGTGACGCACCAATCAGCGCCGGCGCTGCCTCCCTCCTCCAGAGCTCTAACCAATGGGAGTGAAGTCAAAGGAAGATTCGTCCGCCACCTCCCGCCCTTTGCAGCCGCCATTTTACGTCGCGGCAGAGAGACGGGCGGAGGGTGGACATCATTCGGCTTCAGGTGCTGTTGTTTCTGCCTCAAAGCTCTCGCTGCGTGTGTTCTCTTCCCCTTCCCCCTCCCTCAACGTCCGTCGGAGGGTTCAGAGACGAGAAAAATGGTGAAAATATTTGTGGGGAACCTGCCGCGGCTGACGACGGCCGAGGAGATCCGGGCCCTGTTCGAGAAGTACGGCGAAGTGAGCGAGTGTGACCTCATCAAGGTAAGCGCGGGGGGTGGGACCTCCGCCGCTGCCATGGCAACCGGCGGAGTGGCACCCGGCTCTGCTAGCGGGGGGGGGGGGGTGCAACGCCGTATGATGGCGGACTGGCCTTGTGTGAGCGCCCGTATCGTCAGTCTTGCTTAACTGGTTTAGCTGGTTATTGCCTCATTAACCAGGAACGCGTGTGTGGAGGGTCTTCCTCTGCAGGTGAAGCCTGGGGGAAAGGAGACCCGCTTAGGTAAGCAACTTAATTGGCATGGAAGAGTAGGTCTGAAGGGTCTGCTGTACACATCTGTTCAGCCCCTCCTGGCAAATGTCGGAAAATCCGTTGTGCGATTGTAATACCTTATACAAACTTTGAAGGTGTATAAAATGGAACTGTTAAATTAACTAGTGCAAAAAGTGGAAAGCAAGTAGTGAGGTACTTGGTTTCAATGTCCAGTCAGAAATCTGATTCGTTGACGGTGTGCCTGTACCTCCTTCCTGGGTGGCAGTGAGAAGAGGGCGTGCCCTGGATGGTGGGGTGGGGGAGTCCCCACATGCCTGGTGTAGGGCTGGGGGTCGTGTTTGAATGGAAACATCTAATTGAGTGCACACTTTAGGCCTGGGGTTGCAAACAGGCTGAATTTTGTTCACTCTTCCTCTGGTATCACCTTGTTGGGAATCTCAGTGAACCTGGAACTGCCTGGTGGATGGAAGATGTGTTGGAGTCCGATGGCTTCTGTTCTCCACTTGCCCAGGGAGTGGAGAACAGAGTTGTTTTTCCAGTAGTGACCATTGGCTCTGCCAACTTTTTAACTTCCTTTCTTAGATACTGTTCTTAGAAGCTGTTCACAATGCTCCAACTGTGTTCTGACCAATGCCTCATAAAGCCTCAGCAGTATATCCTTGGCGTTACGCCACATGCTGTCATGTGCTCTGTGCTTTGTTGCTCAATCAGAATTGGAAACTGGTTCCTGACAGCAGTATGGGAGAGAGTTTACTAGTGACTTATGAAAGTGCCAATTCACCTATAAAACTAACTTTAATTAAGGCCATTACCCCTTCTGGGACATGGGTCACCTACGGCAGCTGGCTAAAGTCCTCTGTTCAGGGCTGATTGGCCCTGAGGCTCTGCGTTCACCACACAACTTGGCAAGGATCGTTCCTCTCCCAGGGACAAGGTCTTTGGAGTTTCGGTTGCTCTGAGTTTTTACAGACCCATGCCCAAACCTCCTTTCACAGCTGGACTTGGGACCATCCAATGCAGAAACAGCCACTGAACCTAAGATCTTGTGGATCACTGAGGCATTAAGCTCTACGGTGCCATCAGAGATTTGCAAACAACACACCCGGATAGTTTCTTACTGTGGCTGGCGACTTCAACCATGCTATCTGAAGCTTTAGATAGTTTCAGATCTAAAACTATCTGAATAGTTTTTATTCAGATAGTTAATTAAAAAATAAACTATCTAATAAAAAAAACTGCTGAGGATCATCGGGGTCTCTCATAGAATCCTGGAAATCTACAGCATATTACAGGCCCTTTGACCCACAATGTTGTGCTGACCATGTAATCTACTCTACAAGGTGCCTAGAATTTCCCTACCATATGCCCTCTATTTTACTAAGTCTCTTAAAAGATCCTATTGTATCTCTTTCAACCATTAGAGATATTTATCAGCAGCACAGTGCATGCAGGCCCTTAGCATGTCAGTGATCCCTCCCATCCATCCGACTATGTCAGACCCCCACCATCAGGCAGGAGGTTCTGTTGTTAGGACAAGAGCTGTTAGAATGGGAAACAGTTTCCCAGGCGGTGAGACTACTGAACTCCCTGTCACCATCCAGTCTCATCATGTATGAAGTGCCAGTAGTGTTATACTTTTTAACTTGTTTTGTATATGATCTTATTATTAATTTATTTGTGGTAATATTACTTAAATATGAGTTGTATGTGCTGTGTTGTGCGCCTTGGTCCAGAGGAACATTGTTTCATTTGGCAGTATACTTGCATGGTTGAATGACAATAAACTGAACTTGGTGCTTTAAAGGTCCTGCATGGCAGATTTTTACTAGATTATAGAGTATTACTGATCTGATTCATTGGTCTGTGTCTGTTCCCAAACAGAACTATGGATTTGTGCACATGGACAACAAGGAGGCAGCCAAGGAGGCGATTCAGGGTCTGCATCACTACAAGCTGCATGGCGTCGCCATCAACGTGGAGGCCAGCAAGAGCATGACCAAGTCCTCCACAAAACTCCACGTAGGCAAAGTCAGCCCCAACTGTACCAGCGAGGAGCTTCAGGCTAAGTTCGAGGAGTACGGGACCGTGCTGGAGTGCGACATCATCAAGGATTACGCATTTGTGCACATGGAGAGAGGGGAAGATGCTATGGCAGCCATCAAAGGGCTGGATGGCACAGAGTTAAAAGGTACAACTACCGCAGGGCACTTGTCCTGAGCCAGTGGGGTGGGGAGGGGTGCTTGCTGTTAACAGCGGCTGCAGAGCCATGGGGTTACGCTGAGGTTCATGGTATTAGCAGCTTGAAGGTTTCATCTAGACTCCTGGTTTTTTACTGAACATTGGGTTGGATTGAGTGTGTTGAGAGGTTATTGTCTTTGGAGCTCATTGATAAAGCAAGAGGTGAAAATTTTCTGTCAGTGGTTAGAAAGACCTAATATAAGACATGTTATCTAATCCTCTCCACCTCCTACCTATAATGAGCACAGTGTAGCTTTACCAACTATTTCCCTGTTTTAACGCTCCTATCCCCTGTACTTCTCTCCTGCTTTTCCCTTGGTCTCATCCAGGAACAGCACCCTACTGCCATTACCTTCCTCCCAGTTTAACAATATCCACTGTTTTATTTCTTCATGTTGCACTTCACTTTTAAATCCAGTGTCGTCGCTGTCTTTATATTTTTTCGTGTACCTCTTCCTGAAAGTGCTAACCTGTGACTGTTCTTGTCTTGAGTAGAATTTTTGAGTGTTGGGTGTTGGCCAATGTGTTTTGTCACAAACTTTGCTATGTGTGCCCTACCTATTTTTAAGGCTGATCCAGGCTCTGCAGCTTTGGTAATGTGGTTAATGCAGAGCTGAGCTTTATTTTCATAACAATTTTCACTTGTAACATAACTGAGCGCCACCCTTGCTAAACTTACTCTCTGCTAACCTTTCAATTGGCTGCTCTGAGACGTTGTCTTCCACAAATAAGCACCTGAAATCTGCTAACTGTGTCCGAATGCAGACTATAAATCCATTCACCCTTCTTTTCTCATCTGCCCACTGACCAGGTTGGGTTGCACTTTGATTTCAAATTTTCCATCCTGTCCCCTCGTATTTTTTAAAGTGAAGGTGTCAGCTTTTGAGTTTGTTTGCCATTCTTGTGAAATGCAGCTGGGCTGTTTCACACACTTTTATAGATACAGGGTGAAACTGTTTGCATGAATTGTCTTCAATGTCAGAATCAGCAGCATATGTTGTGAAATTTGTTAATTTTGAGGCAGCAGTACAAAAATAAATAGTGCAGAAACATAAAAAAGTATTGATGGGTTGAATTGAGGGGTTCATGGGTTGAATTCCCATTTAGAAATCGGGTGACAGGGGAGGAAGCTGTTCCTGAATCACTGAGTGTGTGCCTTCAGGATTCTGTACCTCCTACCTGATGGTAGCAATGAGAAGAGGGCGTGTTCTTGGTGATGGGTGTCCTTAATGATGGACACCACCTTTGAGTCTTCTCCTTGAAGATATCTTAGATACTATGGAGGCTAAGCTCCAAAATGGAGCTGACTAATTTTACAACTTTCTGTAGATTCTTTTGATCCATTACAGTAGTTGCCCAATACCAGACAGTGATGCAGGAGTTTCTGAATGTTTTCTGCAGTATACATCTATAGAAGTTTGAGTGTTTTAGGTGACAACCAAATCTCCTCAAAATCCTAATGAAATGTGCATCGATATGTTGGGACCAGGTTAGATCCTCAGAGATCTTGCCACCCAGGATCTTGAAATTGCTCACTCTCTCCACTTCTGATCCCAGTATGTGTTCGTGCTCCTTAGTGAACTTCAGAAAGGGTCTTGCTGATGTTGAATGCAAGGTTGTTTTAAATAACCAGCAGCTGTGGATGTTGAATAACTTGTAGGGTAATGGTGACAGAACAGGGCATGAGGAGGGAGTGTGAGATTACTGCTAGTCCCCTCTATGTAGACCTGGTGGAATTAATACCACCTTGCTGTGCAGTAAGATTTCCCTGTTGGGGCTGAAAACAGTGTTCCTCATCTTTTATTTAGAATTGTTCTCAAGTGAGCTGGAGGTTAGCATTCAGCACCCCACTTGCAATCTTAACCAGGAGGATCTCCTGGTCTGTTTGCTCCTTGGTCTGGCCTAGCAGCTGTTCACAGGTCCAGACAGTGGACACCAATCGAGGATTTTGCCCTAGTGTCCCTAGATATGGAACATGTGGTGTCCATGGTTACAATGGGGGATTTTTGAGAACAGTGGGCCCCTCTGGTTTGAGCTTGCAAAAGGTGATCTCCAGATTTTAATTTGAAACTACATGGTGTGTTTTATAAAGTCCTGAATTATCTATTGTGTTATTTAAAAGCCTGGTGGGACTGAGACAGCCAATAAGCAGTGGATCTTTCTCCCTTTTGTTAGATTTGTCCTAATTAATCCTCCCACTTTGAGGAACCAGACTCTTTCCATTCAATCAGCAGCACAGGAAAATGGACTCTGTTAGATGGCTGTAGTGTTAGAGAAAGACCGTGTGATTTGAATTGAATTGTTGTAGGAAGGGTGAACACGCTTTTTAATTATTTCTGATGTGCAGCCCCTGATGTACAATAACTGTGTTTAATTACTGAAAAACAAAACCGTTTAGCAACATTTCTCTAAACACATCTTTTGTATGTGCTCGTGTTCCTGGTCTGTATCTATATTGATCCTGCCTTTGCTCTCTTGTTGGTCAGTTAGCAGCAGAAGGTATGTGTGTGTACACCTCTAGCAGAAGCATTATAAGAGTATTTAAAGCTGTGCATTTATCATTCCTTTCACAACTGTGGGATCCCCATTGTGCATTTAAGCCTAATAATATGTGTGTGTGTGTGAGTCACACACAAGATGCCACAAATGCATTGTTAGTGTAAAAAGGGATGGCTGGTGTTAACATCTGTATAACACCATGTCATTTGAAACAAGATGTATCAGACTTTTGCTTTGCTGTTTGGAAACTATCCGTTAACTGAATGTAGTGATCAATTTTGGGAGTAGTTTCACATCTACATTTTCTATTATTAAGAATTATTCTGCAGCTGTGTGCATGGATGTTAGGTGGGTTTGTGTGATGTGAACCCATGCCAAATCACTGGTAGAATCAGCATGGTTAGATCGGGTATATTGTGCAATTTGAGGCCATTTGCCCCATTTCTTTGAGCTCTTTGAACTGCCCTCCGCTGCCCTATTACTGGAACACTGTACTGTCCCCCCTTTGCATGTATTACAAACATCACAGTGACTAAGGGAAATAATCTGCAGGCACTGCTTCGCCTTGCATCTCCTTCAGACGGGAGATACAGAAGCCTGAAGTCCCACACCACCAGTTTCCAGAACAGTCACTTCCCTTCAATCATAAGATATAGGAGCAGAGGTAAGCCATTTGGCCCATCAAGTCTGCTCTGCCATTCAATCATGGGTTGATCCATTTCTTCCAGTCATCCCACTCCCCTGCTTTCATCCCATACTCTTTGATGCCCTGGCTAATCAAGAATCTATCTATCTGTGCCTTAAGTACACCCAGTGACATGGCCTCCACAGCTGCTCGTGGTAACAAATTCCACAGGTTTACCACCCTCTGACTAAAGTAATTTCTCCACATCTCTGTTCTAAATGGACGTACTTCAATCCTGAAGTTGTACCCTCTTATCCTAGACTCCCCTATCATGGGAAGTAACTTTGGCATATCTAATCTGTTCAGGCCTTTTAACATTTGGAATGTTTCTGTGATATCCCCCCCCCCCCCCCCCCCCATTCTCCTGAACTTGAATACAGCCCAAGAGCTGCCTGACATTCCGCATATGGTAACAGTTTCATTCCTGGAATTGTTCTCCTAAATGTTCTTTAAATCTTCTCCAATGCCAGTATATCCTTTCTAAAATAAGGAGCCCAAAACGGCACACAGTACTCCCAAGTGTGGTCTTATGATTGCCTTATAGAGCCTCAACATCATAACATCATAACTCTGCTCTTATATTCTGTACCTCTAAACCTGAATGCCAACATTGCATTCACCTTCTGCATCACCAACTCAACCTGGAGGTTAACCATTAGGGCATCCTGCACAAGGACTCCCAAGTCCCTTTGCATCTCTGCGCTTTGAACTTTTTCCCCATCTAAATTTGATAGTCTGCCAGTTTATTTCTTCCACCAAAGTGCATGACCATACACTTTCCAACATTGTATTTCATTTGCCACTTCTTTCGCCCATTCACCTAAACTATCTAAGTCTCTCTGCAGGCTCTCTTGTTTCCTCAACACTACTCACTCCTCCACCTATCTGTATCATTGGCAAATTTAGCCACAGATCCATTAATCCCATAGTCCAAATAATTGACATATATCGTAAAAAGCAGCGGTCCCAACACCAACCCCTGTGGAACTCCACTGGTAACCGGCAGCCAGCCAGAATAGGATGCCTTCATACCCACTCTCTGTTTCCTGCCAACCAGCCAATGCTCCATCCACCCTAGTAAATTCCCTGTAATTCCATGGGCTCTTACCTTGCTAAGCAGCCTCATGAGCGGCACCCCGTCAAGAACCTTCTGAAAATTCAAGTACACCACATCTACTGCATCTCCTTTGTCTACCTTGCTTGTAATTTCCTCAAAAAATTGCAGTAGATTAGTCGGGCAGGATTTTCCTTTCAGGAAACTATGCTGGCTTTGGCCTAACTTGTCATGTGCTTCCAGGTATTCTGTAATCTCGTCCCTAATAATTGATTCCAACAACTTCTGATGTCAGGCTAACCAGCATTTTGTTTGTGTTGTTTAACAGGTCTATAGTTTCCTTCTGCTGCCTCCTGCCCTTCTTAAATAGCGGAGTAACATTTGCCATTTTCCAGTCATACGGTACAATGCCAGAATCTTATCGATTCTTGAAAGATTATCGATAATGCCTCCTCAATCTCTCCAGCTACTTCCTTCGGAACTTGAGTGTGCATTCTATCAGGTCCAGGAGATTTATCCACCCTCAGATCATTAAGCTTCCTGAGCACCTTCTCAGTCGTAATTTTCTCTGCACGTACTTCACTTCCCTGACACTTTTGAATGTCCGTTATACTGCAGATGTCTTCCACTGTGCAGACTGATGCAAAATACGCATTCAGTTCCTCTGCCACCTCTGCGTTTCTCATTGGAATATTTCCAGCGTCATTTTTTATTGGTCCTATATCTACCCTCAACTCTCTTTAACTCTTATATACTTAAAAAAAGCTTTTAGTATCTTTGATATTCGTTGCCAGCTTCCTTGCGTAATTCATCTTTTCCTTCCTAATGACCACCTTAGTTTCCTTCTGCAAGTTTTTAAAAGCTCCCCAATCCTCTATCTTCCCACTAGCTCTGCCTTCCTTGTGTACCCTCTCTTTTGCTTTTACTTTGGCTCTGACTTGTCAGCCACGGTAGTGTCCTTCTTCCATTCGAAAATTTCTTATTTGGAATATATCTGTCTTACACTTCCTGTTCTGCTGTCCTTCCTGTTATTGTCCATTTCCAGTGAACTTTGGCCAGTTCCCCCTCATGCCATTCTAATTTCCTTTATTCCACTGAAATACCATATTGGGATTTAGCTTCTCAAATTTCAAAGCGAACTCGATCATTTTGTGATCACTGTTCCCTAGGGGTTCCTTGACCTTAAGCTCTCTTATCACCTCTGGATCATTGCACAACACCAATCCAGCACAGCTGATCCCCTAGAGGGCTCAACAACAAGCTGTTCTAAAAAGCCATCATTTAGACATTCTACAAATTCTCTCTCCTGAGGTCCAGTACTGGCAGTATGACACTATTACCACTTTGTGCAACAATAGGATTTGGGTGTTTTGTGTGGTTTCTGGTATAATTTGTATTTGTGAATGTTGTGTCCAATACTGTGCTTGTGATGTTGCTACAAGTAAGTTTTTCTTTGTACCTGTGTGTATATGTACTCGTTCATATGGCAACGGACTTGTCCTTGGATCCATGTAATGACTGGGCTCTTCTCTCCATCCAAGGCAAGCGGATACACGTGGAGCTGTCCAAGAGCCGACTACGAGTCCAGCCTGGAATGGGTGAGAAGAACACCTGCTTCCGGTGCGGAAAGGATGGCCATTGGTCCAAGGAGTGCCCGGCAGACCGGCCAGAGCTGGCAGTGGGCTTCGCCACTGACTACCTTGACCCCTTCGCCATGTCCGCCCGCTACGGCGATCAGCCGTTTTTCGATAGCCGATACGTCGACTACTATGAGAAGTACCGGGCAGGTGCGTATGGAGCGGTGGGGACACCCTATCCCGACCGCTGGGGGGCTCAGCTGGGGGCCTACAGCGCCGGGCTGAGAGAGCGCTTGCCCAAGGCGTTGGAGGCATACAGCCAAAGTGCCATCTCCCAGCCACCCACCTACTACACTCGGGATCGCAGCCCGCTGCGGCGTGCTGTAGTCTCAGCAGTCACTGACTATGCCACGGCTGCCACAGAGTACGCCGCTGCTGCCACAGCCTCCGCCACTGCCTCTGACTACGCCAGCTACGCCGCCCAGGACTACACTGGCGCCAACTTCGCTGCTGCAGCGGCCGCTGCGGGCTATGGAGCGGCCAACGCGACCACCACCAGCGACTACACCAACGCCAGCTACACTGCCGCTGACTACGCCAGTGCTTACGGCTTTGACTACTCCAGTGCAGCGGCCAGCAGTGCCGCCTACTCTGCCGGCTCCACCGGTGAGGTCTTCGCAAGACAGTCGCAGTACTCTGCCTACTGAACAGCAGGTGAGTGAGGGGCAGCTGGGGGCTTCCCGGGGTCTCTCTCCTCTTTCCTCACCAGCCCCAACCAGTCAATCTGCCAGTGGTTACTCTGTTGTACCCCACCTGGGAACCCAGGAATGGCTTCCCCCACACCGGAATTCCTGAAATCATGTCTCCACATCTGGCTGCGTGTGTGCGCACAAGTGTGAGTTGATCCCTTTTTACTTGTATAAATATCCTGTCATTAAAACTGCTGTATTGGAGTTGAGGATTGAGGTTCTCCGCAGTATCGCTGCCTTCTTTCTTGTCCTCGGGTGCTCTCTGCTCACATGGGTCTTTCCCTTCAGCCTGCCTTGGTCAGAGGGAAGAGAGCAGGAGTTAATCCGAACCTCTTTCCCCACCCCCACACTGTCGGATGGCACGTCTCTTCCTGTGACTGTGTGTGTATGTCACGTGCAGGGCACCTCACAGCAGGCTGTCCTTACTCCAGATTTCCTCCCCGTGTAAATCTATGTCCTCACTTCAGTGGGATTAATGTCTTGGCAAATGACAACAGTAGCAAAAAAAAAATCGGCCACCGGCTTCCCTCCAGCTGTGCCTAGGTACAACCTGTCTCTGGCTAATTTGGTAGTGGCCATCAGGAATGTGACAGGACCACCAACCCCTCACCACCCCGTTGCATCTTTCCGCAGGTATGGCAGCTGGAGTTCCTGCTGTGATCCATGATCTCTCTCCCTCATTTCCGATGTTGATCTAGTGCTCCAGGCATTTCCAGCCCCTTGTGTGACCCTACAAACTCCTGTTGTATAACTGTCACTCGCCCTCCCCTTTACTCTAAAGCTGCAGCTGGTTACCTATTGCAGGTGTGTCACTTGAACGTTTCTCATCAGCTGGTCACTATGTCACAGGCCATCCTTCAACTCAACTGGTCCGTGTCAACAGTAATATACAGTGTTATAATGGGCCCCTCAAGCCACTGCAGATTATCCACCTGCCCCAGTGCTCAGAAATTCCTCGGTGTTGAAAAGCTGAGTATCCCAGCCCTCTAGCAACAAGTTGCAAAAGTTTGTTTGCATCCTGCAGTGAGATAATGTCTCGTTCTATCCCTGACCCAGTGGGTTTAATCCAGCCTCATCAACCACCCTTGGAGTTTTATACACTGAGAAAGAGATGAGGGAGTGAGCAACATTGGAATCGCTCAGCACATCGAAGATCCTGCGTCGCCTTTCAGGCCATATATCCTGAAGCTGTGTTTAAAGAAGTAACTCCTCCTTTCTCATCCCTTTGTTTTTGTTTTCAAGCCCACCCTTACATGTTCTTTTTGTATGTTGCCATACGTTGTTGAGACTTTGAAGCTTGACCTTGGTTACTTTTCTGGCTGACGCAGCGAAAGGCGATGGGCTCTGATGCACAGGGGGCTGAGCGAGTCCAGGTGAGGCGGGAGCAACTGTTGTGTGCGCGAGCGTGCGTGCGGATTGACCTTCCTTGCTGTCGGCAAGGGCCGAGTCCGGGCAGCGCCAGAGACGGGCGGCAGCGATTGCAATTGATCTAAAACTGTCCTCTCCCGCTGCTGAGCAGAATTAACCACTCCCTTCTCCCCACGTGTTGCCGTGCAGAAGGAGCCCACCGGGTGAGGCTGACGCTTGCCTTTGGACCTGAATCTAAGATCTCTGTGCGGTAGGAGCTCGGGTGCCACTGACTTTGACCAGCTTGTTTAAACACTCAATGGCGTGCTGTCTGCTATTCTGGTGGTTTAGTTATACCTGTTGTGCCTCTTGCATTCCAGGAAGGATAAACTGTGTGCATGCCTTTGTACAAACTTGAGCTGAGGAAGTTTTTGTCATTTTTATTAGACGTGGTGTGCAATCTTCAGTTTTTCCTCCCCTACCCACCTCCGTTTGTTTCTCTCCTCCTCCTGAGCCTGCCCACTTCCATGTGAGTATAGTGACCTTTCCAATACACCTTACCCTGCCTAAGTTATTTCAGACACATAGGTAATCTTCAGTCAGACCCCAGCTCCGCTGTGTTCCTGCAGAGACCACAAGCTAGAGTTCGGGGATGGTGCTCGACTCGCCATTTTCTCCCTCGTTCCCTCCACGCATGTCCTGCCAGCATCGACGGCACAGATCAGGTGTTCGAGTCCTTCGCTGGGGTTGCTCACTCGCGCACTGAACCAGGTCAGAGGTTGGGGAGCGGGTGGTGGTGAGGCGGGTCTTTTCCTTGGCCGGCCATTAACGGGTTCTGCTTGAGTGGCTTGAATCGGGACGAGCGTTAGACAGGTGCTTCTTGCTATCGCGTGCTTCGGCCCGTCGTTGTTAAAGATGTGCTGTACTGTTGGTTTTTTCTGCCCCTTTTACTGAGCAGTTGAGCAATTTGTGCTGAGATCATGGACGTTTCAAGGGTTTTAGCAGCCTCTTATCAATTGCTGCATTGTTTGTTTTTGGTGGTGGTTTGCAGTGATGTTTCCATGTTCTACTAGTTAACGGGAGGGCCAGTTTTTAGTTAATGAGAGGGGTGGGAGAGAGTGGAGGAACTCCTGTTATCATCCCCCACTCACCCCCTCACGTAGTATTTCAAGTGCTCACCCTCGCCCGATGCCCATCTGCCAGCCTGAAGGCTGGTTACCCCTCCCAGCAGCCATTTAGGTGTCCTTTTGTATTTACTCCCCAAACCCCCCCCCCCCCCCCCATCTGCTCAAAATGGTGTAGCAACTGGGGTCAGGTGATACTGCCGGGGAGAGGGGCCATGAGCATGCAGTGTGGATGATGGGCCATCACATGGCCAGTACCCTTTTCAGTGGAGAGTGCAATTTGCCAATGGTAGTGAGGTGACATGTGTTGGGCGTTGAGGTTTTTCATGTCTGGCGGTGTGACCGACGGCTCTCCGTGCGTGATTCTTTTTTCAGCTCGCGGGGACAGTAGGTTTGTTGAATGAACTGAATTGGTGTATCATCTCCCCTCCTCTTTAACAGTTTTGTGCCTGTTGGAATCTCAGCTCCTGTTCCCACCAGCGGAGCCTCTGGACAGTAGCAACTATCACACTAGCTTCAGGTTGCATTTCGTGGTAACTGGCGCAGCACCTTGTTTCTCTTCTCCGTTTTTTATTTTGATTTCTGTTCGGACCGTTCACTTCTCTATTTTCCCCTTCCCTCCCCTTTCCCCTCCCGTTCCCCACGTGACTGGGACATGGTTCCAAAAGGGGCCTGTCCCATCTGGCCCTCCACTCTGTTTTTTATTTTTCCTCCTTCATTTGGCGAGTGTTGGCAGCGCGGAACGGCGCACGGCGCGGGTCAAGTGCGTGATCTCTCGACACACGCGGACGTACGCTCGCGCGGGCACACGCACACCTCTCCATCCTTCCCTTCCCCTCCCCTTCCCCCCTCTCCCATCTCTTCACCCACCCTGTCCCTCCCAACCTCCAGCCCTTTCCATTCTCAGGCCTGTCGACTTATAATGAGAGGCGCCGAGGGCAGGGGAGACCCAGGGCGTGCTGACGGCGCGGCTGCCTGTTTAACCTCCTGCTCTTGTCCACTTCCCCAGTCGCCATTTCCACCAGCGGCCAAGGCTCGAGAGATGGAAGTGCAGTTTAGAGTGCGGAGACAGCGGGGGGCCTGAACGCACCCAAGTTGCCACCTGCTCCACCAGTAACAGAAATTAAACTGCCTGGCGCCTCGAGGTGCGATCGCAATCTGAGGAGGAATGCAGTGGGATGCTGTTGTGTTTGTCGGCTCCTGGAGGCGGGTGTCCCTACTTGCGTGCAGTGCCACAGACGTTGCACGTGTAGGACATGTTCGCGTAGTTTAAAAGGGTTTGCCACAGCGCTCAAGGGATACTTGTCAGACCCCAAACCCTTCCCCCAAGGGTCATGTTACGACTGGGTGACTAAGCACACAAAGTAATAAACTTGGTCAAAGAGGTAGGTTTAAAGGAGAGAGAAAGAGGCAGAGGGGAGGAATTCCGGAGGGGAGGGGGAATGGAGGGGCAAGTGTGAGGTGGGGACTGGAGGCATAGAGCTCTTAGCAAGGCATAGGGCTGGAGGGAGTTGCAGATGACAAAGCGGGTGCGCTTGGAGGGGAGGGGGGAATCTGAACACGAGCCTGTGGCACTTACACAACCGAGCGGGCGAGTACCGTGGTGATGGGTGAACGGAACTTGGCATAAATTAGGGCATGGCCGCTTTTCTGTCCAGTCCTGGAGGAGGTTTTGCTGCCACCCTCCTGTTTTTCGCTGACCCAGGCCCAGCATTCGTCTCCACAACCCCTCACACACCATGGATCATTTGCAGTTGTTTTCAATTCCCTCACCAGCAGGCTGGCGATGTAATCAGGACCACGAACCCTGGCTGATTTCCACCTCACTACCCTGTTTTACCCTGCCAGCCTCAACCCCCACCATCCTGATACCCCCACGATGGAATACACTACCCTCCTTTACCTCCTTCACGACTTCCATGATAAACCATTGAATATAAATAACCCAGGGTGGCTCCTCGACAGTGCTAAGGTGGTCTACTCAGAATGAACCACCACAACAACCTGAGGGGAGCAGGGTGATCTCAGATGCAGAATCTTTCATGAATTCTTCGACCTTTTCTCTTAACCCCCTCCCCACCAGGACTCATTTGCCTTTTTTGTTTTGAATGTTGGGCACAGACCAAAAGTGGCGGTGTTACTGCCTTGAGCTGGCCTTGGGCGAGCTATGTGTGCGTTCTCCATCCGTGGCGTTCAGAGTGTCTTTGAACAGTCTGTGATGTGCTTCCTTTTACAGATTTGGTAATACCTGTTGACAAGACCGCGGTCCCCCCTGCTACTCACACAAACTCGGGTCGTATCTTGTGCGGATTACCCTCACCGTCGGGATTTAGCGCGGACGACACCAGGGAAAATACTATCTGTATACATAAAATATTGTGCTTTTCTGTTAAACTAGCAGTGAAAAGTTGATTTCTTTTTTAAATTTTCCCCAAATGAACTGTGTTTTGCTTTTTTTTTTGAAGTTCTTTTTTTAAAGAAACAAATAAAAAAAAATTTTGTTTGATTTTGTGTTGCTGGTAACTGTTCTGTGATGGCTAAGGTCACTAATTGGGGAGCTACCCTTGATTTTAAACGTGAACGTAACCCTTTTGTAGTACCCTGCAATAAACAATGAGTATTTGAACAGTCGCAGACTCCGTGTAAAGTCTTATTTAGAGTTGCAGAAAAACAGGCTCTTCAGACTATACTAACCCTCTCTCTACACTGATCTTCCCTTAACCTACGACACGCTTAACACACTAGGGCCAATTTGGAGCAACAGAATCACACACAGTAAAACTACAGGGTCACAGCGAGAACACGTGAGCTCCACACCAACACGTCCAGAGATGAGGATTGAACATGGGTCTCTGGAGCTGCACAACGAAGTTATTCCCTTCAATTCCTCCCCACTACAAACCCTGATGCCAGCTGAAGGCTGTGGTGCAAACTGTTCCCAAGTAAAAAGCTAAAATTGTATGCAAGTTGTATTGCCTCCAAGGGCTCATAAATTGTGTATTTAGCAGGAGTATTTGAGAGTGAAGGCCGGTGCACTGGACTGGATGACAGCTTTGATCCTGGTGTTAGCAGACTCCTCCTGTGACACTTTGAATTGCCACCTCGTGGCCCTTGTCTACCTGCCTTATACTCCCTTTGCAGCTGCAACACTGCTCTGCATTGTTTTAGGCTACGTGGATATACTTGTTTTTTAGCATGATCTGCCTGATGGCATATACAAACTAAAACTTTTCTCTCTATCTTCCACATGACAATATACCAATCCCCAAGACCAGGGTAGTGCCATCACCACCTCCTAGAAGGGGCATCCCTTTAATCAGCCCAGGGTTGCTGTGGTGCTCAACTCCACCTATCTGTCAATTATCCTGTGTACGTGGTGATCAGCTACTGTCCTCTGGACTTTTTCCTCAATTGTATTCCCCCCTCAGAGCAGAAATGGCTGATGTGCAAGAGCATCATTTAAAGTGATTGAAGGGAAATACAGGGAGGATGCAAGAGTATATTTTAACGCGTGGGTTAAGTGCCAGAGGTGGTTGTAGAGGCAAATTCATGAGATATTGAAGAGATTTGGATACTGCGCATGAAGGGCTGTGGGAGGGAAGGGTTAGATAGGCCTTGGAGAGGGTTAGTTTGATCTGGCACACAGACTTCGTTGTCAACATTGTAGGCTGAAGGGCCTGTACTATTCTATCTTCAGTGGGGGGAGGAGTGGCTGCAAAATCCTGAATTTCCACCAGGTGCATGCAGTCTGTACAACATTTGATTACCAACAGGCAGGCTGAAGTGTCATGGTCAGGAGAGGATGACGTTCTTTGGACGACAAGTTTGACAGCGGAGTTAGAGGCAGCAGAGTGACAGGGCTTTGGCTCCACGGGCTTCGGTGGTAATGGGAAGAGGTGAGGCAGTTGTTGATTGCAATAGGAGGTAGTATGTGTGTGTGAGGCCAGTTTTCTGTGGTTGGTGTCTCCCAGCATCCCGGATGGCCACCCGGTGCATCGAGATGCAACTCCTAAGGGACCGTGCTAGGGAACTGGAGCTGCAGCTCGATGACCTTCATCTGGTCAGGGAGAGTGAGGAGGTGATACAGAGGAGTTTTAGGCAAGGTGGTTACTCCGGGGCCACAGGAGACAAACAAGTGGGTCACAGTCAGGAGAGGGAAGGGGAAGAGTCAGGTACTAGAGAGTACCCCTGTGACTGTTATCCTTGACAATAAGTATTCCTGTTTGAGTACTGTTGGGGTGGGGACAGCCTTCCTGGGGGAAGCAACAGTGGCCGTGCCTTTGGCACAGTCTGGCCCTGTGGCTCAGAAGGGTAGGGAAAGGAAGAGGACGGCAGCAGTGATAGGGGACTCTATAGTCAGGGGTTCAGACAGGTGACGACGCAGGAAAGAAACTGGGATGGTAGTTTACCTCCCAGGTGTCTGGGTACGGGATGTTTCTGTTGGCGTCCAAGATAATCTGCGGTGGGAAGGAGAACAGCCAGAGGTCGTGGTACATATTGGTACCAATGACATAGGTAGGAAAAGGGAAGAGGTCCTAAAAGAAGACTTACAGCGAGTTAGGAAGGAAGTTGAAAAGCAGGACCTCAAAGGTAGTAATCTTGGGATTACTGCCTGTGTCACGCGACAGTGAGAATAGGAATAGAATGAGGTGGACGATAAATGCGTGGCTGAGGGATTGGAGCAGGGGGCAGGGATTCAGATTTCTGGATCATTGGGACCTCTTTTGGGGTGGGTGTGATCTGTACAAAAAGGACGGGTTGCACTTGAATCCCAGGGGGACCAATATCCTGGCAGGCAGGTTTGATAGAGCTGTTGGGGAGGGTTTAAACTAGTTTGGCAGGGGGTGGGAGTCAGATTGTGAGTGCAGGGATTAAGGTAGAAGGACAAGGGCATGATGCTAAGAGTTCTGAGTTGATGAGGAAGGACAGGCAGGGGACAGAACATAATTGTAGCCAGTTAAAGGGGTTGAAATGTGTCTATTTCAATGCTAGGAGTATTAGGAACAAGGAGGATGAATTTAGAGCATGGATTAGTACATGGAATTACGATGTTGTGGCCGTTACTGAAACATGGTTGGACAAAGGGCAGGATTGGATGATGCAAGTCCTGGGGTTCAGGTGTTTTAAAAGGAATAGGATGGGAAGTTGAAACGTGGGTGGGGGAGTGGCATTGCTGGTCATGGATAGTATCACAGCTATAGAAAGGGAGGATGCTGCAGAAGGAGTGTCCACGGAGTCAGTCTGATAAGGGTAGGGCAGTGCATTTTTGCAGGAGACGGGATGGGAGGAGGAATAGTCCAAGTAGCTGTGAGAGTCTGTAGGTTTGTAGTAGACGTCGGTGGATAGGCTGTCTCCAGAGATAGAAACAGAAAGATCTAGAAAGGGGAGGGAGGTGTTGGGAAATAGACCAGGTGAATTTGAGGGCTGTTTGAGTACTGCTGGGGGGGGAGAAGCCTACCTGGGGAAAGCAACAGTGGCCATGCCTCTGGCACAGAGTCTGGCCCTGTGGCTCAGAAGGGTAGGGAAAGGAAGAGGAAGGTAGTAGTGATAGGGGGATCAGCCAGGAAATCCCATCTGGGCTGAATGCCTTCTGTGGGTTCACCCTCCTAAACGATACTTTCATATCGGCCTCAGAGATTCATCCACGGGACTTCAACAAAAAGGTTCAAAGGTTCATTTATCATCAAGGTATACAACTCTGAAATTCTTCTTCTCCAGATAATCATCAACCCCGAAATCCCTCCTCCCACACAAAAAAAAACAAGAAAGAGCAGGCGAAAAACACAATATTAAAATACTATAAGACTGAAAGAAAGTCTACAGTTCAAGTCCATATCCAAAACACAGAAAACCTGGGTAACATTCTCCAGGCAGAGCAACAGGCCTTTCCCTCTCCGTAACAGAGCAATCCTACCACTGATCAAAACGGAGTCTCCCCACTTCGTAGCAGAGCGACCAAAAAGCAATCTCCCCTCTCTATTAGCAGATCAATCCCTCCAGCAATCAAAAGACAGTCTTCCATCTCCAGCAGCAGAGCGATCCCACCAGTGATAAAAAGGCAGCCTCACTCTCCAGCAGCAGAGCGATCCCACCAGTGATAAAAAGGCAGCCTCACTCTCCGGTAGCAGAGCGATCCCACCAGTGATCAAAGGACAGTCTCCCCTCTCCGTAGCAGACCGATCTCACCAGTGATCAAAGGACAGTCTCCCCTCTCAGTAGCAGAGCGATCCCACCAGTGATAAAAAGGCAGCCTCCCCTCTCTGCAGCAGAGCGATCCCACCAGTGATCAAAGGACAGTCACCCCTCTCCGTAGCAGAGCGATCCCACCAGTGATCAAAGGACAGTCACCCCTCTCCGTAGCAGAGCGATCCCACCAGTGATAAAAGGACAGTCACCCGTCTCCGTAGCAGAGCGATCCCACCAGTGATCAAAGGACAGTCACCCCTCTCTGTAGCAGAGTGATCCCACCAGTGATCAAAGGACAGTCTCCCCTCTCTGCAGCACAGCGATCCCACCAGTGATCAAAGGACAGTCACCCCTCTCCGTAGCAGAGCGATCCCACCGGTGATCAAAGGACAGTCTCCCCTCTCTGCAGCAGAGCGATCCCACCAGTGATCAAAGGACAGTCACCCCTCTCCGTAGCAGAGCGATCCCACCAGTGATCAAAGGACAGTCACCCCTCTCCGTAGCAGAGCGATCCCACCAGTGATAAAAGGACAGTCACCCGTCTCCGTAGCAGAGCGATCCCACCAGTGATCAAAGGACAGTCACCCCTCTCTGTAGCAGAGTGATCCCACCAGTGATCAAAGGACAGTCTCCCCTCTCTGCAGCACAGCGATCCCACCAGTGATCAAAGGACAGTCACCCCTCTCCGTAGCAGAGCGATCCCACCGGTGATCAAAGGACAGTCTCCCCTCTCTGCAGCAGAGCGATCCCACCAGTGATCAAAGGACAGTCACCCCCCTCTCCGTAGCAGAGCAATCCCACCAGTGATCAAAGGACAGTCACCCCTCTCCGTAGCAGAGCGATCCCACCAGTGATCAAAGGACAGTCTCCCCTCTCTGCAGCAGAGCGATCCCACCAGTGATCAAAGGACAGTCTCCCCTCTCCGTAGCAGAGCGATCCCACCAGTGATCAAAGGACAGTCTCCCCTCTCTGTAGCAGAGCGATCCCACCAGTGATCAAAGGACAGTCTCCCCTCTCTGCAGCAGAGCGATCCCACCAGTGATCAAAGGACAGTCTCCCCTCTCTGTAGCAGAGCGATCCCACCAGTGATCAAAGGACAGTCACCCTCTCCGTAGCAGAGCGATCCCACCAGTGATCAAAGGACATTCACCCCTCTCTGTAGCAGAGCGATCCCACCAGTGATCAAAGGACAGTCTCCCCTCTCCGTAGCAGACCGATCCCACCAGTGATCAAAGGACAGTCACCCCTCTCCGCAGCAGAGCGATCCCACCAGTGATCAAAGGACAGCCTCCCCTCTCTGTAGCAGAGCAATCCCACCAGTGATCAAAGGACAGTCTCCCCTCTCTGCAGCAGAGCGATCCCACCAGTGATCAAAGGACAGTCACCCCCCTCTCCGTAGCAGAGCGATCCCACCAGTGATCAAAGGACAGTCTCCCCTCTCTGCAGCAGAGTGATCCCACCAGTGATCAAAGGACAGTCTCCCCTCTCTGTAGCAGAGCGATCCCACCAGTGATCAAAGGACAGTCACCCATCTCCGTAGCAGAGTGATCCCCCCAGTGATCAAAGGACAGTCACCCCCCTCTCCGTAGCAGAGCGATCCCACCAGTGATCAAAGGACAGTCACCCCTCTCTGTAGCAGAGCGATCCCACCAGTGATCAAAGGACAGTCTCCCCTCTCTGCAGCAGAGCGATCCCACCAGTGATCAAAGGACAGTCTCCCCTCTCCGTAGCAGAGCGATCCCACCAGTGATCAAAGGACAGTCTCCCATCTCTGTAGCAGAGCGATCCCACCAACGATCAAAGGACAGTCTCCCCTCTCCGTAGCAGAGCGATCCCACCAACGATCAAAGGACAGTCTCCCCTCTCCGTAGCAGAGCGATCCCACCAGTGATCAAAGGACAGTCACCCCTCTCTGTAGCAGAGCGATCCCACCAGTGATCAAAGGACAGTCACCCCTCTCTGTAGCAGAGCGATCCCACCAGTGATCAAAGGACAGTCTCCCCTCTCCGTAGCAGAGCGATCCCACCAGTGATCAAAGGACAGTCTACCCTCTCCGTAGCAGAGCGATCCCACCAGTGATCAAAGGACAGTCTCCCCTCTCCGTAGCAGAGCGATCCCACCAGTGATCAAAGGACAGTCACCCCTCTCTGTAGCAGTGCGATCCCACCAGTGATCAAAGGACAGTCACCCCTCTCCGTAGCAGAGTGATCCCCCCAGTGATCAAAGGACAGTCACCCCCCTCTCCGTAGCAGAGCGATCCCACCAGTGATCAAAGGACAGTCACCCCTCTCTGTAGCAGAGCGATCCCACCAGTGATCAAAGGACAGTCACCCCTCTCCGCAGCAGAGCGATCCCACCAGTGATCAAAGGACAGTCTCCCCTCTGCGTAGCAGAGCGATCCCACCAGTGATCAAAGGACAGTCACCCCTCTCTGTAGCAGAGCGATCCCACCAGTGATCAAAGGACAGTCACCCCTCTCTGTAGCAGAGCGATCCCACCAGTGATCAAAGGACAGTATCCCCTCTCTGTAGCAGAGCGATCCCACCAGTGATCAAAGGACAGTCACCCCTCTCTGTAGCAGAGCGATCCCACCAGTGATCAAAGGACAGTCACCCCTCTCTGTAGCAGAGCGATCCCACCAGTGATCAAAGGACAGTCACCCATCTCCGTAGCAGAGTGATCCCCCCAGTGATCAAAGGACAGTCACCCCTCTCCGCAGCAGAGCGATCCCACCAGTGATCAAAGGACAGCCTCCCCTCTCTGTAGCAGAGCAATCCCACCAGTGATCAAAGGACAGTCTCCCCTCTCTGCAGCAGAGCGATCCCACCAGTGATCAAAGGACAGTCACCCCCCTCTCCGTAGCAGAGCGATCCCACCAGTGATCAAAGGACAGTCTCCCCTCTCTGCAGCAGAGTGATCCCACCAGTGATCAAAGGACAGTCTCCCCTCTCTGTAGCAGAGCGATCCCACCAGTGATCAAAGGACAGTCACCCATCTCCGTAGCAGAGTGATCCCCCCAGTGATCAAAGGACAGTCACCCCCCTCTCCGTAGCAGAGCGATCCCACCAGTGATCAAAGGACAGTCACCCCTCTCTGTAGCAGAGCGATCCCACCAGTGATCAAAGGACAGTCTCCCCTCTCTGCAGCAGAGCGATCCCACCAGTGATCAAAGGACAGTCTCCCCTCTCCGTAGCAGAGCGATCCCACCAGTGATCAAAGGACAGTCTCCCATCTCTGTAGCAGAGCGATCCCACCAACGATCAAAGGACAGTCTCCCCTCTCCGTAGCAGAGCGATCCCACCAACGATCAAAGGACAGTCTCCCCTCTCCGTAGCAGAGCGATCCCACCAGTGATCAAAGGACAGTCACCCCTCTCTGTAGCAGAGCGATCCCACCAGTGATCAAAGGACAGTCACCCCTCTCTGTAGCAGAGCGATCCCACCAGTGATCAAAGGACAGTCTCCCCTCTCCGTAGCAGAGCGATCCCACCAGTGATCAAAGGACAGTCTACCCTCTCCGTAGCAGAGCGATCCCACCAGTGATCAAAGGACAGTCTCCCCTCTCCGTAGCAGAGCGATCCCACCAGTGATCAAAGGACAGTCACCCCTCTCTGTAGCAGTGCGATCCCACCAGTGATCAAAGGACAGTCACCCCTCTCCGTAGCAGAGTGATCCCCCCAGTGATCAAAGGACAGTCACCCCCCTCTCCGTAGCAGAGCGATCCCACCAGTGATCAAAGGACAGTCACCCCTCTCTGTAGCAGAGCGATCCCACCAGTGATCAAAGGACAGTCACCCCTCTCCGCAGCAGAGCGATCCCACCAGTGATCAAAGGACAGTCTCCCCTCTGCGTAGCAGAGCGATCCCACCAGTGATCAAAGGACAGTCACCCCTCTCTGTAGCAGAGCGATCCCACCAGTGATCAAAGGACAGTCACCCCTCTCCGCAGCAGAGCGATCCCACCAGTGATCAAAGGACAGCCTCCCCTCTCTGTAGCAGAGCGATCCCACCAGTGATCAAAGGACAGTCACCCCCCTCTCCGTAGCAGAGCGATCCCACCAGTGATCAAAGGACAGTCTCCCCTCTCTGCAGCAGAGTGATCCCACCAGTGATCAAAGGACAGTCTCCCCTCTCTGTAGCAGAGCGATCCCACCAGTGATCAAAGGACAGTCACCCATCTCCGTAGCAGAGTGATCCCCCCAGTGATCAAAGGACAGTCACCCCTCTCTGTAGCAGAGCGATCCCACCAGTGATCAGTCACCCCTCTCCGTAGCAGAGTGATCCCACCAGTGATCAAAGGACAGTCTCCCCTCTCTGTAGCAGAGCGATCCCACCAGTGATCAAAAGACAGTCTCCCCTCTCTGTAGCAGAGCGATCCCACCAGTGATCAAAGGACAGTCACCCCCCTCTCCGTAGCAGAGCGATCCCACCAGTAATCAAAGGACAGTCACCCTCTCCGTAGCAGAGCGATCCCACCAGTGATCAAAGGACAGTCACCCCTCTCTGTAGCAGAGCGATCCCACCAGTGATCAAAGGACAGTCACCCCTCTCTGTAGCAGAGCGATCCCACCAGTGATCAAAGGACAGTATCCCCTCTCTGTAGCAGAGCGATCCCACCAGTGATCAAAGGACAGTCACCCCTCTCTGTAGCAGAGCGATCCCACCAGTGATCAAAGGACAGTCACCCCTCTCTGTAGCAGAGCGATCCCACCAGTGATCAAAGGACAGTCACCCATCTCCGTAGCAGAGTGATCCCCCCAGTGATCAAAGGACAGTCACCCCTCTCCGCAGCAGAGCGATCCCACCAGTGATCAAAGGACAGCCTCCCCTCTCTGTAGCAGAGCAATCCCACCAGTGATCAAAGGACAGTCTCCCCTCTCTGCAGCAGAGCGATCCCACCAGTGATCAAAGGACAGTCACCCCCCTCTCCGTAGCAGAGCGATCCCACCAGTGATCAAAGGACAGTCTCCCCTCTCTGCAGCAGAGTGATCCCACCAGTGATCAAAGGACAGTCTCCCCTCTCTGTAGCAGAGCGATCCCACCAGTGATCAAAGGACAGTCACCCCTCTCTGTAGCAGAGCGATCCCACCAGTGATCAAAGGACAGTCACCCCTCTCTGTAGCAGAGCGATCCCACCAGTGATCAAAGGACAGTATCCCCTCTCTGTAGCAGAGCGATCCCACCAGTGATCAAAGGACAGTCACCCCTCTCTGTAGCAGAGCGATCCCACCAGTGATCAAAGGACAGTCACCCCTCTCTGTAGCAGAGCGATCCCACCAGTGATCAAAGGACAGTCACCCATCTCCGTAGCAGAGTGATCCCCCCAGTGATCAAAGGACAGTCACCCCTCTCCGCAGCAGAGCGATCCCACCAGTGATCAAAGGACAGCCTCCCCTCTCTGTAGCAGAGCAATCCCACCAGTGATCAAAGGACAGTCTCCCCTCTCTGCAGCAGAGCGATCCCACCAGTGATCAAAGGACAGTCACCCCCCTCTCCGTAGCAGAGCGATCCCACCAGTGATCAAAGGACAGTCTCCCCTCTCTGCAGCAGAGTGATCCCACCAGTGATCAAAGGACAGTCTCCCCTCTCTGTAGCAGAGCGATCCCACCAGTGATCAAAGGACAGTCACCCATCTCCGTAGCAGAGTGATCCCCCCAGTGATCAAAGGACAGTCACCCCCCTCTCCGTAGCAGAGCGATCCCACCAGTGATCAAAGGACAGTCACCCCTCTCCGTAGCAGAGTGATCCCACCAGTGATCAAAGGACAGTCTCCCCTCTCTGTAGCAGAGCGATCCCACCAGTGATCAAAAGACAGTCTCCCCTCTCTGTAGCAGAGCGATCCCACCAGTGATCAAAGGACAGTCACCCCCCTCTCCGTAGCAGAGCGATCCCACCAGTAATCAAAGGACAGTCACCCTCTCCGTAGCAGAGCGATCCCACCAGTGATCAAAGGACAGTCACCCCTCTCTGTAGCAGAGCGATCCCACCAGTGATCAAAGGACAGTCACCCCTCTCTGTAGCAGAGCGATCCCACCAGTGATCAAAGGACAGTATCCCCTCTCTGTAGCAGAGCGATCCCACCAGTGATCAAAGGACAGTCACCCCTCTCTGTAGCAGAGCGATCCCACCAGTGATCAAAGGACAGTCACCCCTCTCTGTAGCAGAGCGATCCCACCAGTGATCAAAGGACAGTCACCCATCTCCGTAGCAGAGTGATCCCCCCAGTGATCAAAGGACAGTCACCCCTCTCCGCAGCAGAGCGATCCCACCAGTGATCAAAGGACAGCCTCCCCTCTCTGTAGCAGAGCAATCCCACCAGTGATCAAAGGACAGTCTCCCCTCTCTGCAGCAGAGCGATCCCACCAGTGATCAAAGGACAGTCACCCCCCTCTCCGTAGCAGAGCGATCCCACCAGTGATCAAAGGACAGTCTCCCCTCTCTGCAGCAGAGTGATCCCACCAGTGATCAAAGGACAGTCTCCCCTCTCTGTAGCAGAGCGATCCCACCAGTGATCAAAGGACAGTCACCCCTCTCTGTAGCAGAGCGATCCCACCAGTGATCAAAGGACAGTCACCCCTCTCTGTAGCAGAGCGATCCCACCAGTGATCAAAGGACAGTCACCCATCTCCGTAGCAGAGTGATCCCCCCAGTGATCAAAGGACAGTCACCCCTCTCCGCAGCAGAGCGATCCCACCAGTGATCAAAGGACAGCCTCCCCTCTCTGTAGCAGAGCAATCCCACCAGTGATCAAAGGACAGTCTCCCCTCTCTGCAGCAGAGCGATCCCACCAGTGATCAAAGGACAGTCACCCCCCTCTCCGTAGCAGAGCGATCCCACCAGTGATCAAAGGACAGTCTCCCCTCTCTGCAGCAGAGTGATCCCACCAGTGATCAAAGGACAGTCTCCCCTCTCTGTAGCAGAGCGATCCCACCAGTGATCAAAGGACAGTCACCCATCTCCGTAGCAGAGTGATCCCCCCAGTGATCAAAGGACAGTCACCCCCCTCTCCGTAGCAGAGCGATCCCACCAGTGATCAAAGGACAGTCACCCCCCTCTCCGTAGCAGAGCGATCCCACCAGTGATCAAAGGACAGTCTCCCCTCTCTGCAGCAGAGTGATCCCACCAGTGATCAAAGGACAGTCTCCCCTCTCTGTAGCAGAGCGATCCCACCAGTGATCAAAGGACAGTCACCCATCTCCGTAGCAGAGTGATCCCCCCAGTGATCAAAGGACAGTCACCCCCCTCTCCGTAGCAGAGCGATCCCACCAGTGATCAAAGGACAGTCACCCCTCTCCGTAGCAGAGCGATCCCACCAGTGATCAAAGGACAGTCTCCCCTCTCTGCAGCAGAGCGATCCCACCAGTGATAAAAGGACAGTATCCCCTCTCCGTAGCAGAGCGATCCCACCAGTGATCAAAGGACAGTCACCCCTCTCCGTAGCAGAGCGATCCCACCAGTGATCAAAGGACAGTCTCCCCTCTCTGTAGCAGAGCGATCCCACCAGTGATCAAAGGACAGTCACCCCTCTCCGTAGCAGAGCGATCCCACCAGTGATCAAAGGACAGTCACCCCTCTCCGTAGTAGAGCTATCCCACCAGTGATCAAAGGACAGTCACCCCTCTCCGCAGCAGAGCGATCCCACCAGTGATCAAAGGACAGTCTCCCCTCTCCGTAGCAGAGCGATCCCACCAGTGATCAAAGGACAGTCACCCATCTCCGTAGCAGAGTGATCCCCCCAGTGATCAAAGGACAGTCACCCCTCTCCGTAGCAGAGCGATCCCACCAGTGATCAGTCACCCCTCTCCGTAGCAGAGTGATCCCACCAGTGATCAAAGGACAGTCTCCCCTCTCTGTAGCAGAGCGATCCCACCAGTGATCAAAGGACAGTCTCCCCTCTCTGTAGCAGAGCGATCCCACCAGTGATCAAAGGACAGTCTCCCCTCTCTGCAGCAGAGCGATCCCACCAGTGATCAAAGGACAGTCTCCCCTCTCCGTAGCAGAGCGATCCCACCAGTGATCAAAGGACAGTCACCCCCCTCTCCGTAGCAGAGCAATCCCACCAGTGATCAAAGGACAGTCTCCCCTCTCTGCAGCAGAGCGATCCCACCAGTGATCAAAGGACAGTCACCCCTCTCTGTAGCAGAGCGATCCCACCAGTGATCAAAGGACAGCCTCCCCTCTCCGTAGCAGAGCGATCCCACCAGTGATCAAAGGACAGTCACCCCCCTCTCCGTAGCAGAGCGATCCCACCAGTGATCAAAGGACAGTCACCCCCCTCTCTGTAGCAGAGCGATCCCACCAGTGATAAAAAGACAGTCTCCCCTCTCTGTCGCAGAGCGATCCCACCAGTGATCAAAGGACAGTCACCCCCCTCTCTGTAGCAGAGTGATCCCACCAGTGATAAAAAGACAGTCTCCCCTCTCTGTCGCAGAGCGATCCCACCAGTGATCAGTCACCCCTCTCCGTAGCAGAGCGATCCCACCAGTGATCAAAGGACAGTCACCCCCCTCTCCGTAGCAGAGCGATCCCACCAGTGATCAAAGGACAGTCACCCCCCTCTCCGTAGCAGAGCGATCCCACCAGTGATCAAAGGACAGTCTCCCCTCTCTGCAGCAGAGCGATCCCACCAGTGATCAAAGGACAGTCTCCCCTCTCTGCAGCAGAGCGATCCCACCAGTGATCAAAGGACAGTCTCCCCTCTCTGTAGCAGAGCTATCCCACCAGTGATCAGTCACCCCTCTCCGTAGCAGAGCGATCCCACCAGTGATCAAAGGACAGTCACCCCCCTCTCCGTAGCAGAGCGATCCCACCAGTGATCAAAGGACAGTCACCCCTCTCTGTAGCAGAGCGATCCCACCAGTGATCAAAGGACAGTCTCCCCTCTCTGTAGCAGAGCGATCCCACCAGTGATAAAAAGACAGTCTCCCCTCTCTGTCGCAGAGCGATCCCACCAGTGATCAAAGGACAGTCTCCCCTCTCCGTAGCAGAGCGATCCCACCAGTGATCAAAAGACAGTCTCCCCTCTCCGTAGCAGAGCGATCCCACCAGTGATCAAAGGACAGTCACCCCTCTCTGTAGCAGAGCGATCCCACCAGTGATCAAAGGACAGTCACCCCTCTCCGCAGCAGAGCGATCCCACCAGTGATCAAAGGACAGCCTCCCCTCTCTGTAGCAGAGCAATCCCACCAGTGATCAAAGGACAGTCTCCCCTCTCCGTAGCAGAGCGATCCCACCAGTGATCAAAGGACAGTCACCCCCCTCTCCATAGCAGAGCGATCCCACCAGTGATCAAAGGACAGTCTCCCCTCTCTGCAGCAGAGTGATCCCACCAGTGATCAAAGGACAGTCTCCCCTCTCTGTAGCAGAGCGATCCCACCAGTGATCAAAGGACAGTCACCCATCTCTGTAGCAGAGCGATCCCACCAGTGATCAAAGGACAGTCACCCATCTCCGTAGCAGAGTGATCCCCCCAGTGATCAAAGGACAGTCACCCCTCTCTGTAGCAGAGCGATCCCACCAGTGATCAGTCACCCCTCTCCGTAGCAGAGTGATCCCACCAGTGATCAAAGGACAGTCTCCCCTCTCTGTAGCAGAGCGATCCCACCAGTGATCAAAAGACAGTCTCCCCTCTCTGTAGCAGAGCGATCCCACCAGTGATCAAAGGACAGTCAACCCCTCTCCGTAGCAGAGCGATCCCACCAGTAATCAAAGGACAGTCACCCTCTCCGTAGCAGAGCGATCCCACCAGTGATCAAAGGACAGTCACCCCTCTCTGTAGCAGAGCGATCCCACCAGTGATCAAAGGACAGTCTCCCCTCTCTGTAGCAGAGCGATCCCACCAGTGATCAAAGGACAGTCACCCCTCTCCGCAGCAGAGCGATCCCACCAGTGATCAAAGGACAGTCTCCCCTCTGCGTAGCAGAGCGATCCCACCAGTGATCAAAGGACAGTCACCCCTCTCTGTAGCAGAGCGATCCCACCAGTGATCAAAGGACAGTCACCCCTCTCCGCAGCAGAGCGATCCCACCAGTGATCAAAGGACAGCCTCCCCTCTCTGTAGCAGAGCAATCCCACCAGTGATCAAAGGACAGTCTCCCCTCTCTGCAGCAGAGCGATCCCACCAGTGATCAAAGGACAGTCACCCCCCTCTCCGTAGCAGAGCGATCCCACCAGTGATCAAAGGACAGTCTCCCCTCTCTGCAGCAGAGTGATCCCACCAGTGATCAAAGGACAGTCTCCCCTCTCTGTAGCAGAGCGATCCCACCAGTGATCAAAGGACAGTCACCCATCTCCGTAGCAGAGTGATCCCCCCAGTGATCAAAGGACAGTCACCCCTCTCTGTAGCAGAGCGATCCCACCAGTGATCAGTCACCCCTCTCCGTAGCAGAGTGATCCCACCAGTGATCAAAGGACAGTCTCCCCTCTCTGTAGCAGAGCGATCCCACCAGTGATCAAAAGACAGTCTCCCCTCTCTGTAGCAGAGCGATCCCACCAGTGATCAAAGGACAGTCACCCCCCTCTCCGTAGCAGAGCGATCCCACCAGTAATCAAAGGACAGTCACCCTCTCCGTAGCAGAGCGATCCCACCAGTGATCAAAGGACAGTCACCCCTCTCTGTAGCAGAGCGATCCCACCAGTGATCAAAGGACAGTCACCCCTCTCTGTAGCAGAGCGATCCCACCAGTGATCAAAGGACAGTATCCCCTCTCTGTAGCAGAGCGATCCCACCAGTGATCAAAGGACAGTCACCCCTCTCTGTAGCAGAGCGATCCCACCAGTGATCAAAGGACAGTCACCCCTCTCTGTAGCAGAGCGATCCCACCAGTGATCAAAGGACAGTCACCCATCTCCGTAGCAGAGTGATCCCCCCAGTGATCAAAGGACAGTCACCCCTCTCCGCAGCAGAGCGATCCCACCAGTGATCAAAGGACAGCCTCCCCTCTCTGTAGCAGAGCAATCCCACCAGTGATCAAAGGACAGTCTCCCCTCTCTGCAGCAGAGCGATCCCACCAGTGATCAAAGGACAGTCACCCCCCTCTCCGTAGCAGAGCGATCCCACCAGTGATCAAAGGACAGTCTCCCCTCTCTGCAGCAGAGTGATCCCACCAGTGATCAAAGGACAGTCTCCCCTCTCTGTAGCAGAGCGATCCCACCAGTGATCAAAGGACAGTCACCCATCTCCGTAGCAGAGTGATCCCCCCAGTGATCAAAGGACAGTCACCCCCCTCTCCGTAGCAGAGCGATCCCACCAGTGATCAAAGGACAGTCACCCCTCTCCGTAGCAGAGCGATCCCACCAGTGATCAAAGGACAGTCTCCCCTCTCTGCAGCAGAGCGATCCCACCAGTGATAAAAGGACAGTATCCCCTCTCCGTAGCAGAGCGATCCCACCAGTGATCAAAGGACAGTCACCCCTCTCCGTAGCAGAGCGATCCCACCAGTGATCAAAGGACAGTCTCCCCTCTCTGTAGCAGAGCGATCCCACCAGTGATCAAAGGACAGTCACCCCTCTCCGTAGCAGAGCGATCCCACCAGTGATCAAAGGACAGTCTCCCCTCTCTGCAGCAGAGCGATCCCTCCAGTGATCAAAGGACAGTCACCCCCCTCTCCGTAGCAGAGCGATCCCACCAGTGATCAAAGGACAGTCTCCCCTCTCTGTAGCAGAGCGATCCCACCAGTGATCAAAGGACAGTCTCCCCTCTCTGCAGCAGAGCGATCCCACCAGTGATCAAAGGACAGTTACCCCCCTCTCCGTAGCAGAGCGATCCCACCAGTGATCAAAGGACAGTCACCCCTCTCCGTAGCAGAGCGATCCCACCAGTGATAAAAAGACAGTCTCCCCTCTCTGTCGCAGAGCGATCCCACCAGTGATCAAAGGACAGTCTCCCCTCTCCATAGCAGAGTGATCCCACCAGTGATCAAAAGGCAGTCTCCCCTCTCCGTAGCAGAGCGATCCCACCAGTGATCAAAAGACAGTCTCCCCTCTCTGTAGCAGAGCGATCCCACCAGTGATCAGTCACCCCTCTCCGTAGCAGAGCGATCCCACCAGTGATCAAAGGACAGTCACCCCCCTCTCCGTAGCAGAGCGATCCCACCAGTGATCAAAGGACAGTCACCCCCCTCTCCGTAGCAGAGCGATCCCACCAGTGATCAAAGGACAGTCTCCCCTCTCTGCAGCAGAGCGATCCCACCAGTGATCAAAGAACAGTCTCCCCTCTCTGTAGCAGAGCGATCCCACCAGTGATCAGTCACCCCTCTCCGTAGCAGAGCGATCCCACCAGTGATCAGTCACCCCTCTCTGTAGCAGAGCGATCCCACCAGTGATCAAAGGACAGTCACCCCCCTCTCCGTAGCAGAGCGATCCCACCAGTGATCAAAGGACAGTCTCCCCTCTCTGTAGCAGAGCGATCCCACCAGTGATCAAAGGACAGTCTCCCCTCTCTGTTGCAGAGCGATCCCACCAGTGATAAAAAGACAGTCTCCCCTCTCTGTCGCAGAGCGATCCCACCAGTGATCAAAGGACAGTATCCCCTCTCCGTAGCAGAGCGATCCCACCAGTGATCAAAGGACAGTCTCCCCTCTCCGTAGCAGAGCGATCCCACCAGTGATCAAAGGACAGTCTCCCCTCTCCGTAGCAGAGCGATCCCACCAGTGATCAGTCACCCCTCTCCGTAGCAGAGCGATCCCACCAGTGATCAAAGGACAGTCACCCCCCTCTCCGTAGCAGAGCGATCCCACCAGTGATCAAAGGACAGTCACCCCCCTCTCCGTAGCAGAGCGATCCCACCAGTGATCAAAGGACAGTCTCCCCTCTCTGCAGCAGAGCGATCCCACCAGTGATCAAAGGACAGTCACCCCTCTCCGTAGCAGAGCGATCCCACCAGTGATCAAAGGACAGTCACCCCTCTCCGTAGCAGAGCGATCCCACCAGTGATCAGTCACCCCTCTCCGTAGCAGAGCGATCCCACCAGTGATCAAAGGACAGTCACCCCCCTCTCCGTAGCAGAGCGATCCCACCAGTGATCAAAGGACAGTCTCCCCTCTCTGTAGCAGTGCGATCCCACCAGTGATCAAAGGACAGTCTCCCCTCTCTGTAGCAGAGCGATCCCACCAGTGATAAAAAGACAGTCTCCCCTCTCTGTCGCAGAGCGATCCCACCAGTGATCAAAGGACAGTCTCCCCTCTCCGTAGCAGAGCGATCCCACCAGTGATCAAAGGACAGTCTCCCCTCTCCGTAGCAGAGCGATCCCACCAGTGATCAAAGGACAGTCTCCCCTCTCCGTAGCAGAGCGATCCCACCAGTGATCAAAAGACAGTCTCCCCTCTCCGTAGCAGAGCGATCCCACCAGTGATCAAAGGACAGTCACCCCTCTCCGTAGTAGAGCTATCCCACCAGTGATCAAAGGACAGTCACCCCTCTCCGCAGCAGAGCGATCCCACCAGTGATCAAAGGACAGTCTCCCCTCTCCGTAGCAGAGCGATCCCACCAGTGATCAAAGGACAGTCACCCATCTCCGTAGCAGAGTGATCCCCCCAGTGATCAAAGGACAGTCACCCCTCTCCGTAGCAGAGCGATCCCACCAGTGATCAGTCACCCCTCTCCGTAGCAGAGTGATCCCACCAGTGATCAAAGGACAGTCTCCCCTCTCTGTAGCAGAGCGATCCCACCAGTGATCAAAGGACAGTCTCCCCTCTCTGTAGCAGAGCGATCCCACCAGTGATCAAAGGACAGTCTCCCCTCTCTGCAGCAGAGCGATCCCACCAGTGATCAAAGGACAGTCTCCCCTCTCCGTAGCAGAGCGATCCCACCAGTGATCAAAGGACAGTCACCCCCCTCTCCGTAGCAGAGCAATCCCACCAGTGATCAAAGGACAGTCTCCCCTCTCTGCAGCAGAGCGATCCCACCAGTGATCAAAGGACAGTCACCCCTCTCTGTAGCAGAGCGATCCCACCAGTGATCAAAGGACAGCCTCCCCTCTCCGTAGCAGAGCGATCCCACCAGTGATCAAAGGACAGTCACCCCCCTCTCCGTAGCAGAGCGATCCCACCAGTGATCAAAGGACAGTCACCCCCCTCTCTGTAGCAGAGCGATCCCACCAGTGATAAAAAGACAGTCTCCCCTCTCTGTCGCAGAGCGATCCCACCAGTGATCAAAGGACAGTCACCCCCCTCTCTGTAGCAGAGTGATCCCACCAGTGATAAAAAGACAGTCTCCCCTCTCTGTCGCAGAGCGATCCCACCAGTGATCAGTCACCCCTCTCCGTAGCAGAGCGATCCCACCAGTGATCAAAGGACAGTCACCCCCCTCTCCGTAGCAGAGCGATCCCACCAGTGATCAAAGGACAGTCACCCCCCTCTCCGTAGCAGAGCGATCCCACCAGTGATCAAAGGACAGTCTCCCCTCTCTGCAGCAGAGCGATCCCACCAGTGATCAAAGGACAGTCTCCCCTCTCTGCAGCAGAGCGATCCCACCAGTGATCAAAGGACAGTCTCCCCTCTCTGTAGCAGAGCTATCCCACCAGTGATCAGTCACCCCTCTCCGTAGCAGAGCGATCCCACCAGTGATCAAAGGACAGTCACCCCCCTCTCCGTAGCAGAGCGATCCCACCAGTGATCAAAGGACAGTCACCCCTCTCTGTAGCAGAGCGATCCCACCAGTGATCAAAGGACAGTCTCCCCTCTCTGTAGCAGAGCGATCCCACCAGTGATAAAAAGACAGTCTCCCCTCTCTGTCGCAGAGCGATCCCACCAGTGATCAAAGGACAGTCTCCCCTCTCCGTAGCAGAGCGATCCCACCAGTGATCAAAAGACAGTCTCCCCTCTCCGTAGCAGAGCGATCCCACCAGTGATCAAAGGACAGTCACCCCTCTCTGTAGCAGAGCGATCCCACCAGTGATCAAAGGACAGTCACCCCTCTCCGCAGCAGAGCGATCCCACCAGTGATCAAAGGACAGCCTCCCCTCTCTGTAGCAGAGCAATCCCACCAGTGATCAAAGGACAGTCTCCCCTCTCCGTAGCAGAGCGATCCCACCAGTGATCAAAGGACAGTCACCCCCCTCTCCATAGCAGAGCGATCCCACCAGTGATCAAAGGACAGTCTCCCCTCTCTGCAGCAGAGTGATCCCACCAGTGATCAAAGGACAGTCTCCCCTCTCTGTAGCAGAGCGATCCCACCAGTGATCAAAGGACAGTCACCCATCT
The DNA here is from genome assembly GCF_030144855.1 of Hypanus sabinus. NCBI lineage: Eukaryota > Metazoa > Chordata > Chondrichthyes > Myliobatiformes > Dasyatidae > Hypanus > Hypanus sabinus. The sequence continues at coordinate 167,359,983 of NC_082710.1, read as the reverse complement.
CTGTAGCAGAGCGATCCCACCAGTGATCAAAGGACAGTCACCCATCTCCGTAGCAGAGTGATCCCCCCAGTGATCAAAGGACAGTCACCCCTCTCTGTAGCAGAGCGATCCCACCAGTGATCAGTCACCCCTCTCCGTAGCAGAGTGATCCCACCAGTGATCAAAGGACAGTCTCCCCTCTCTGTAGCAGAGCGATCCCACCAGTGATCAAAAGACAGTCTCCCCTCTCTGTAGCAGAGCGATCCCACCAGTGATCAAAGGACAGTCAACCCCTCTCCGTAGCAGAGCGATCCCACCAGTAATCAAAGGACAGTCACCCTCTCCGTAGCAGAGCGATCCCACCAGTGATCAAAGGACAGTCACCCCTCTCTGTAGCAGAGCGATCCCACCAGTGATCAAAGGACAGTCTCCCCTCTCTGTAGCAGAGCGATCCCACCAGTGATCAAAGGACAGTCACCCCTCTCCGCAGCAGAGCGATCCCACTAGTGATCAAAGGACAGTCTCCCCTCTGCGTAGCAGAGCGATCCCACCAGTGATCAAAGGACAGTCACCCCTCTCTGTAGCAGAGCGATCCCACCAGTGATCAAAGGACAGTCACCCCTCTCCGCAGCAGAGCGATCCCACCAGTGATCAAAGGACAGCCTCCCCTCTCTGTAGCAGAGCAATCCCACCAGTGATCAAAGGACAGTCTCCCCTCTCTGCAGCAGAGCGATCCCACCAGTGATCAAAGGACAGTCACCCCCCTCTCCGTAGCAGAGCGATCCCACCAGTGATCAAAGGACAGTCTCCCCTCTCTGCAGCAGAGTGATCCCACCAGTGATCAAAGGACAGTCTCCCCTCTCTGTAGCAGAGCGATCCCACCAGTGATCAAAGGACAGTCACCCATCTCCGTAGCAGAGTGATCCCCCCAGTGATCAAAGGACAGTCACCCCTCTCTGTAGCAGAGCGATCCCACCAGTGATCAGTCACCCCTCTCCGTAGCAGAGTGATCCCACCAGTGATCAAAGGACAGTCTCCCCTCTCTGTAGCAGAGCGATCCCACCAGTGATCAAAAGACAGTCTCCCCTCTCTGTAGCAGAGCGATCCCACCAGTGATCAAAGGACAGTCACCCCCCTCTCCGTAGCAGAGCGATCCCACCAGTAATCAAAGGACAGTCACCCTCTCCGTAGCAGAGCGATCCCACCAGTGATCAAAGGACAGTCACCCCTCTCTGTAGCAGAGCGATCCCACCAGTGATCAAAGGACAGTCACCCCTCTCTGTAGCAGAGCGATCCCACCAGTGATCAAAGGACAGTATCCCCTCTCTGTAGCAGAGCGATCCCACCAGTGATCAAAGGACAGTCACCCCTCTCTGTAGCAGAGCGATCCCACCAGTGATCAAAGGACAGTCACCCCTCTCTGTAGCAGAGCGATCCCACCAGTGATCAAAGGACAGTCACCCATCTCCGTAGCAGAGTGATCCCCCCAGTGATCAAAGGACAGTCACCCCTCTCCGCAGCAGAGCGATCCCACCAGTGATCAAAGGACAGCCTCCCCTCTCTGTAGCAGAGCAATCCCACCAGTGATCAAAGGACAGTCTCCCCTCTCTGCAGCAGAGCGATCCCACCAGTGATCAAAGGACAGTCACCCCCCTCTCCGTAGCAGAGCGATCCCACCAGTGATCAAAGGACAGTCTCCCCTCTCTGCAGCAGAGTGATCCCACCAGTGATCAAAGGACAGTCTCCCCTCTCTGTAGCAGAGCGATCCCACCAGTGATCAAAGGACAGTCACCCATCTCCGTAGCAGAGTGATCCCCCCAGTGATCAAAGGACAGTCACCCCTCTCTGTAGCAGAGCGATCCCACCAGTGATCAGTCACCCCTCTCCGTAGCAGAGTGATCCCACCAGTGATCAAAGGACAGTCTCCCCTCTCTGTAGCAGAGCGATCCCACCAGTGATCAAAAGACAGTCTCCCCTCTCTGTAGCAGAGCGATCCCACCAGTGATCAAAGGACAGTCACCCCCCTCTCCGTAGCAGAGCGATCCCACCAGTAATCAAAGGACAGTCACCCTCTCCGTAGCAGAGCGATCCCACCAGTGATCAAAGGACAGTCACCCCTCTCTGTAGCAGAGCGATCCCACCAGTGATCAAAGGACAGTCACCCCTCTCTGTAGCAGAGCGATCCCACCAGTGATCAAAGGACAGTATCCCCTCTCTGTAGCAGAGCGATCCCACCAGTGATCAAAGGACAGTCACCCCTCTCTGTAGCAGAGCGATCCCACCAGTGATCAAAGGACAGTCACCCCTCTCTGTAGCAGAGCGATCCCACCAGTGATCAAAGGGCAGGCTTTCACCTTCCACTGTTTCAGGATGTTTTGATCTCCCTTGTTGCTTTAGTTGGTGAACAATGGAAGCTTTAATCGGTTAAATGGAGTTGAAGGTTGTCTCGAGCCTCGTCCCTCAGCCTTGTCAGTACGAGATTTGTGCAGCTGCCTCTGTCTCCCAGAATCCCCCTAGAGACTGCAGACACTGAAACACCCAAACGATCTCCAAACTACAAATCACAGGCTGCAACAGTTCCAGAGTCTCATTCAAGACAAACATAAGAGGCACAAAGAAGTGGTTTTATCTGTCCAGAAGATGCCAGCTGAAGGAACAGTGTACCAAGGAGAACTCACTCAGTAAGTAGAACGGCCGGCACTTAATCAATAGATTTTCCTGTTCAGGGGGACAAGAGAGTGGCAAGTCCTTTGTGTTCGAGCGCAAGTAGGTTGGTGACCAAAACTGCACACTATACTCCAAATTAGGCTTCACTGACATTAAATACAGCTTCAAAGTTACATCCTAACTCCTGTGTTCAATTGTCTGATTTATGAAGGCCATGGAACCCAGATCTCTCTTTGGGACCTGCCTGAGTCACCAGTTTAATGGAAAACTGGATCTATGTTCCCAGATCCCTTTGTTCTACCGCACAACGTAGCAAAAGCTGCCTCTTGAGGACAGATATTCCGGGCTGCCAGCTGCTCGAATTACAGAGAGAGAGAGAGAGAGACAGAGTACAGAAACAGGCCTTCCGGTCAACCCACAACCAACAAAACTCATTTGTTATTCTCCCTACCTTCTCATCTGCTCTATCCCGATTCCATCAATCCCCCTCACACGAGGGCAAATAACTGCTCTCCTGATTCCATCAATCCCCCTCACACAAGGGGCAAGTAACCACTCTTTCCCGATTCCATCACTCTCACTCACATGAGGGGCAAGTAACTACTCTCTCCTGATTCCATCAATCCACCTCACACAAGGGGCAAGTAACTACTCTCTCCTGATTCCATCAATCCTAACTATGGCCGACGGACCTACCTGTCTTGGGGATGTGAGATGAGTCTGGAGTGAGTGGGGGGGAGGGCGTAACTCGTTGGTCACGGGGTCGTGCAAACACAGCAGAGGCAGCAGGAGAGGTCAGGATCGAACACGGATCTCAGAGGTGTTGGCTCTGCCCACCGAGGTGCCTTACATCCAGACGCTGTGCAGGCCGTGTTGCTAAAGCCCCAGGGATTCTTGCTAAACATCTCCCTCACTGGACTCGCTCTTCGACTTCAGCACAGTGTGAGGAACACCAAAACCAAGGGAAACTCCTGCAGATGAACCGTGGAGAGCATTCTGACCGTCTCCATCACCGTCTGGTATGGGGTGGGAGGACGTTACTGCACAGAATCAAAGTAAGCTGCAGAGCGTTATAAACTTAGTCACCTCCATCATGGGCACGAGCTTCCATAGTATCCAGGACATCGTCAAGGAGCAGAGCCTCAGAAAGTGGGAGCACCATTGAGGATCCCCAGCACCCAGGGCATGCCCTCTTCTCATTGTTACCATCGGAAAGGAGGTCCAGGAGCCTGAAGGCCCATACCCAGCGATTCAGGAACAGCTTCTTCCCCTCTGCCATCTGATTCCTGAATGGACATTGAGCTCATGAACACTAGCTCACTATTGTTTTTCTTTCAAATATTGTACTACTTATTTAACTATTTAATATATACTTACTGTAATTCATTTCTTCTCTCTATGATCATGTATTTCATTGAACTGCTACTGCAAAGTTAACAAATTTCACGACCTACGCTGGTGATATTAAACCTGATTCTGATTCTATGTTCCCAGTTTCCACTCCGCTCCCATTTTGGCTTTTTATTGACCCTTCTCAAAATCAAATGTTATGTGGTGATAGAGCACAGAAACAGGCCTTTTGGCCCAGCCTGGCCCTGCTGACCAGTAAGTACCCACCAAAACTCATTCCATTTACCGGCACTTGTTCTGTATTTTGGCCTCTCTCATGCCAGGTTCCCAAACGGTCCCCTTGGTTAATGGTAGGGCCCCAAGTCTGTAAACCCCTGCTCTATAACGCTATGAGAGTCTCTGCCTCTGCTGCCCTCTTAGGCAGATCATTTCAGATTCCAAACACCCTCTGGGTAAAAAATAATACCCTCAGAAATTCTTTAACCCAGTTTCCAACACCTTCAACCTTTTCCTGCCGGCTTTAGACAGCAGTGCAGCAGGGAAAGTCTCCTCAACGCCGACCCCCGTCTGTGCCCCTCACAATTCTGTCTCCCTTGTGGCCTCCGCTACTTCAGAGAAAGCAAACCCAGCCTCCCCAGAGACACGGGAGCCCGGGGCAACAGACAAACCCAGCCTCCCCAGAGACACGGGAACCCGGGGCAACAGACAAACCCAGCCTCCCCAGAGACACGGGAACCGGGGGCAACAGACAAACCCAGCCTCCCCAGAGACACGGGAGACACCGTAACCTGGGGCAACAGACAAACCCAGCCTCCCCAGAGACACGGGAACCCGGGGTAACAGACAAACCCAGCCTCCCCAGAGACACGGGAACCCGGGGTAACAGACAAACCCAGCCTCCCCAGAGACACGGGAATCCGGGGCAACAGACAAGCCCAGCCTCCCCAGAGACACGGGAACCCAGGGCAACAGACAAACTCAGCCTCCCCAGAGACACGGGAACCCGGGGCAACAGACAAACCCAGCCTCCCCAGAGTCACTGTAACCCGGGGCAACAGACAAACCCAGCCTCCCCAGAGACACGGGAACCCGGGGCAACAGACAAACTCAGCCTCCCCAGAGACACGGGAGACACCGTAACCTGGGGCAACAGACAAACCCAGCCTCCCCAGAGACACTGGAACCCGGGGCAACAGACAAACCCAGCCTCCCCAGAGACACGGGAACCCGGGGCAACATACAAACCCAGCCTCCCCAGAGACACTGTAACCCGGGGCAACAGACAAACCCAGCCTCCCCAGAGACACGGGAACCCGGGGCAACAGACAAACCCAGCCTCCCCAGAGACACGGGAGACACCGTAACCTGGGGCAACAGACAAACCCAGCCTCCCCAGAGACACGGGAACCCGGGGCAACAGACAAACTCAGCCTCCCCAGAGACACGGGAACCTGGGGCAACAGACAAACCCAGCCTCCCCAGAGACACTGTAACCCGGGGCAACAGACAAACCCAACCTCCCCAGAGACACGGGAACCCGGGGCAACAGACAAACTCAGCCTCCCCAGAGACACCGTAACCCGGGGCAACATACAAACCCAGCCTCCCCAGAGACACGGGAACCCGGGGCAACAGACAAACTCAGCCTCCCCAGAGACACCGTAACCCGGGGCAACATACAAACCCAGCCTCCCCAGAGACACGGGAACCCGGGGCAACAGACAAACCCAGCCTCCCCAGAGACACGGGAACCCGGGGCAACAGACAAACCCAGCATCCCCAGAGTCACTGTAACCCGGGGCAACAGACAAACTCAGCCTCCCCAGAGACACGGGAACCCGGGGCAACAGACGAACCCAGCCTCCCCAGAGACACGGGAACCCGGGGCAACAGACAAACCCAGCCTCCCCAGAGTCACTGTAACCCGGGGCAACAGACAAACTCAGCCTCCCCAGTGACACGGGAACCCGGGGCAACAGACAAACCCAGCCTCCCCAGAGACACGGGAACCCGGGGCAACAGACACACCCAGCCTCCCCAGAGACACGGGAACCCGGGGCAACAGACAAACCCAGCCTCCCCAGAGACACGGGAACCCGGGGTAACAGAGAAACTCAGCCTCCCCAGAGACACGGGAACCCGGGGCAACAGACAAACCCAGCCTCCCCAGAGACACGGGAACCCGGGGTAACAGAGAAACTCAGCCTCCCCAGAGTCACTGTAACCCTGGGCAACAGACAAACCCAGCCTCCCCAGAGACACGGGAACCCAGGGCAACAGACAAACCCAGCCTCCCCAGAGACACGGGAACCCGGGGCAACAGACAAACCTAGCCTCCCCAGAGACACGGGAACCCGGGGCAACAGACAAACACAGCCTCCCCAGAGACACGGGAACCCGGGGCAACAGACAAACCCAGCCTCCCCAGAGACACTGTAACACGGGGCAACAGACAAACACAGCCTCCCCAGAGACACGGGAAACCGGGGCAACAGACAAACTCAGCCTCCCCAGAGACACGGGAGACACCGTAACCTGGGGCAACAGACAAACCCAGCCTCCCCAGAGACACTGGAACCCGGGGCAACAGACAAACCCAGCCTCCCCAGAGACACAGGAACCCGGGGTAACAGACAAACCCAGCCTCCCCAGAGACATGGGAACCGGGGGCAACAGACAAACCCAGCCTCCCCAGAGACACGGGAGACACGGGAACCCGGGGTAACAGACAAACCCAGCCTCCCCAGAGACACGGGAACCCGGGGCAACAGACAAACCCAGCCTCCCCAGAGACACGGGAACCCGGGGCAACAGACAAACCCAGCCTCCCCAGAGACACGGGAACCCGGGGTAACGGACAAACCCAGCCTCCCCAGAGACACTGTAACCCGGGGCAACAGACAAACCCAGCCTCCCCAGAGACACTGGAACCCGGGGTAACAGACAAACCCAGCCTCCCCAGAGACACTGTAACCCGGGGCAACAGAGAAACCCAGCCTCCCCAGAGACACGGGAACCTGGGGTAACAGACAAACACAGCCTCCCCAGAGACACTGTAACCCGGGGCAACAGAGAAACCCAGCCTCCCCAGAGACACGGGAACCTGGGGTAACAGACAAACACAGCCTCCCCAGAGACACTGTAACCCGGGGCAACAGACAAACCCAGCCTCCCCAGAGACACGGGAACCGGGGCAACAGACAAACCCAGCCTCCCCAGAGACACGGGAACCCGGGGTAACAGACAAACCCAGCCTCCCCAGAGACACGGGAACCCGGGGCAACAGACAAACCCAGCCTCCCCAGAGACACGGGAACCCGGGGTAACAGACAAACCCAGCCTCCCCAGAGACACGGGAACCCGGGGTAACAGACAAACCCATCCTCCCCAGAGACACGGGAACCCGGGGTAACAGACAAACCCAGCCTCCCCAGAGACACGGGAACCCGGGGCAACAGACAAACCCAGCCTCCCAGAGACACGGGAACCCGGGGTAACAGACAAACCCAGCCTCCCCAGAGACACGGGAACCCGGGGTAACAGACAAACCCAGCCTCCCCAGAGACACCGGAACCCGGGGCAACAGACAAACCCAGCCTCCCCAGAGACACGGGAACCCGGGGCAACAGACAAACCCAGCCTCCCCAGAGACACGGGAACCCGGGGTAACAGACAAACCCAGCCTCCCCAGAGACACGGGAACCCGGGGTAACAGACAAACCCAGCCTCCCCAGAGACACGGGAACCCGGGGTAACATACAAACCCAGCCTCCCCAGAGACACGGGAACCCGGGGCAACAGACAAACCCAGCCTCCCCAGAGACACGGGAACCCGGGGCAACAGACAAACCCAGCCTCCCCAGAGTCACTGTAACCCGGGGCAACAGACAAACTCAGCCTCCCCAGAGACACGGGAACCCGGGGCAACAGACAAACCCAGCCTCCCCAGAGACACGGGAACCCGGGGCAACAGACAAACCCAGCCTCCCCAGAGACATGGGAGACACCGTAACCTGGGACAACAGACAAACCCAGCCTCCCCAGAGACACTGGAACCCGGGGCAACAGACAAACTAAGCCTCCCCAGAGACACTGGAACCCGGGGTAACAGACAAACCCAGCCTCCCCAGAGACACGGGAACCCGGGGTAACAGACAAACCCAGCCTCCCCAGAGACACTGGAACCCGGGGTAACAGACAAACCCAGCCTCCCCAGAGACACTGGAACCCGGGGTAACAGACAAACCCAGCCTCCCCAGAGACACGGGAACCCGGGGCAACAGACAAACCCAGCCTCCCCAGAGACACGGGAACCGGGGGCAACAGACAAACCCAGCCTCCCCAGAGACACGGGAACCCAGGGCAACAGACAAACCCAGCCTCCCCAGAGACACAGGAACCCGGGGTAACAGACAAACCCAGCCTCCCCAGAGACATGGGAACTGGGGGCAACAGACAAACCCAGCCTCCCCAGAGAGACGGGAGACACGGGAACCCGGGGCAACAGACAAACCCAGCCTCCCCAGAGACACGGGAACCCAGGGCAACAGACAAACCCAGCCTCCCCAGAGACACGGGAACCGGGGCAACAGACAAACCCAGCCTCCCCAGAGACACGGGAACCCGGGGCAACAGACAAACCCAGCCTCCCCAGAGACACGGGAACCCGGGGCAACAGACAAACCCAGCCTCCCCAGAGACACGGGAACCCGGGGCAACATACAAACCCAGCCTCCCCAGAGACACGGGAACCCGGGGCAACATACAAACCCAGCCTCCCCAGAGACACGGGAACCCGGGGCAACAGACAAACTCAGCCTCCCCAGAGACACGGGAACCGGGGGCAACAGACAAACCCAGCCTCCCCAGAGACACGGGAACCCGGGGCAACAGACAAACCCAGCCTCCCCAGAGACACTGTAACCCGGGGCAACAGACAAACCCAGCCTCCCCAGAGACACGGGAACCCGGGGTAACAGACAAACCCAGCCTCCCCAGAGACACCGGAACCCGGGGCAACAGACAAACCCAGCCTCCCCAGAGACACGGGAACCCGGGGTAACGGACAAACCCAGCCTCCCCAGAGACACTGTAACCCGGGGCAACAGACAAACCCAGCCTCCCCAGAGACACTGGAACCCGGGGTAACAGACAAACCCAGCCTCCCCAGAGACACTGTAACCCGGGGCAACAGAGAAACCCAGCCTCCCCAGAGACACGGGAACCTGGGGTAACAGACAAACACAGCCTCCCCAGAGACACTGTAACCCGGGGCAACAGAGAAACCCAGCCTCCCCAGAGACACGGGAACCTGGGGTAACAGACAAACACAGCCTCCCCAGAGACACTGTAACCCGGGGCAACAGACAAACCCAGCCTCCCCAGAGACACGGGAACCGGGGCAACAGACAAACCCAGCCTCCCCAGAGACACGGGAACCCGGGGTAACAGACAAACCCAGCCTCCCCAGAGACACGGGAACCCGGGGCAACAGACAAACCCAGCCTCCCCAGAGACACGGGAACCCGGGGTAACAGACAAACCCAGCCTCCCCAGAGACACGGGAACCCGGGGTAACAGACAAACCCAGCCTCCCCAGAGACACCGGAACCCGGGGCAACAGACAAACCCAGCCTCCCCAGAGACACGGGAACCCGGGGTAACGGACAAACCCAGCCTCCCCAGAGACACTGTAACCCGGGGCAACAGACAAACCCAGCCTCCCCAGAGACACTGGAACCCGGGGTAACAGACAAACCCAGCCTCCCCAGAGACACTGTAACCCGGGGCAACAGAGAAACCCAGCCTCCCCAGAGACACGGGAACCTGGGGTAACAGACAAACACAGCCTCCCCAGAGACACTGTAACCCGGGGCAACAGAGAAACCCAGCCTCCCCAGAGACACGGGAACCTGGGGTAACAGACAAACACAGCCTCCCCAGAGACACTGTAACCCGGGGCAACAGACAAACCCAGCCTCCCCAGAGACACGGGAACCGGGGCAACAGACAAACCCAGCCTCCCCAGAGACACGGGAACCCGGGGTAACAGACAAACCCAGCCTCCCCAGAGACACGGGAACCCGGGGCAACAGACAAACCCAGCCTCCCCAGAGACACGGGAACCCGGGGTAACAGACAAACCCAGCCTCCCCAGAGACACGGGAACCCGGGGTAACAGACAAACCCATCCTCCCCAGAGACACGGGAACCCGGGGTAACAGACAAACCCAGCCTCCCCAGAGACACGGGAACCCGGGGCAACAGACAAACCCAGCCTCCCAGAGACACGGGAACCCGGGGTAACAGACAAACCCAGCCTCCCCAGAGACACGGGAACCCGGGGTAACAGACAAACCCAGCCTCCCCAGAGACACCGGAACCCGGGGCAACAGACAAACCCAGCCTCCCCAGAGACACGGGAACCCGGGGCAACAGACAAACCCAGCCTCCCCAGAGACACGGGAACCCGGGGTAACAGACAAACCCAGCCTCCCCAGAGACACGGGAACCCGGGGTAACAGACAAACCCAGCCTCCCCAGAGACACGGGAACCCGGGGTAACATACAAACCCAGCCTCCCCAGAGACACGGGAACCCGGGGCAACAGACAAACCCAGCCTCCCCAGAGACACGGGAACCCGGGGCAACAGACAAACCCAGCCTCCCCAGAGTCACTGTAACCCGGGGCAACAGACAAACTCAGCCTCCCCAGAGACACGGGAACCCGGGGCAACAGACAAACCCAGCCTCCCCAGAGACACGGGAACCCGGGGCAACAGACAAACCCAGCCTCCCCAGAGACATGGGAGACACCGTAACCTGGGACAACAGACAAACCCAGCCTCCCCAGAGACACTGGAACCCGGGGCAACAGACAAACTAAGCCTCCCCAGAGACACTGGAACCCGGGGTAACAGACAAACCCAGCCTCCCCAGAGACACGGGAACCCGGGGTAACAGACAAACCCAGCCTCCCCAGAGACACTGGAACCCGGGGTAACAGACAAACCCAGCCTCCCCAGAGACACTGGAACCCGGGGTAACAGACAAACCCAGCCTCCCCAGAGACACGGGAACCCGGGGCAACAGACAAACCCAGCCTCCCCAGAGACACGGGAACCGGGGGCAACAGACAAACCCAGCCTCCCCAGAGACACGGGAACCCAGGGCAACAGACAAACCCAGCCTCCCCAGAGACACAGGAACCCGGGGTAACAGACAAACCCAGCCTCCCCAGAGACATGGGAACTGGGGGCAACAGACAAACCCAGCCTCCCCAGAGAGACGGGAGACACGGGAACCCGGGGCAACAGACAAACCCAGCCTCCCCAGAGACACGGGAACCCAGGGCAACAGACAAACCCAGCCTCCCCAGAGACACGGGAACCGGGGCAACAGACAAACCCAGCCTCCCCAGAGACACGGGAACCCGGGGCAACAGACAAACCCAGCCTCCCCAGAGACACGGGAACCCGGGGCAACAGACAAACCCAGCCTCCCCAGAGACACGGGAACCCGGGGCAACATACAAACCCAGCCTCCCCAGAGACACGGGAACCCGGGGCAACATACAAACCCAGCCTCCCCAGAGACACGGGAACCCGGGGCAACAGACAAACTCAGCCTCCCCAGAGACACGGGAACCGGGGGCAACAGACAAACCCAGCCTCCCCAGAGACACGGGAACCCGGGGCAACAGACAAACCCAGCCTCCCCAGAGACACTGTAACCCGGGGCAACAGACAAACCCAGCCTCCCCAGAGACATGGGAACCCGGGGTAACAGACAAACCCAGCCTCCCAGAGACATGGGAACCGGGGTAACAGACAAACCCAGCCTCCCCAGAGACACCGGAACCCGGGGCAACAGACAAACCCAGCCTCCCCAGAGACACTGTAACCCGGGGCAACAGAGAAACCCAGCCTCCCCAGAGACACGGGAACCTGGGGTAACAGACAAACACAGCCTCCCCAGAGACACTGTAACCCGGGGCAACAGACAAACCCAGCCTCCCCAGAGACACTGGAACCCGGGGTAACAGACAAACCCAGCCTCCCCAGACACTGTAACCCGGGGCAACAGAGAAACCCAGCCTCCCCAGAGACACGGGAACCTGGGGTAACAGACAAACACAGCCTCCCCAGAGACACTGTAACCCGGGGCAACAGACAAACCCAGCCTCCCCAGAGACACGGGAACCGGGGCAACAGACAAACCCAGCCTCCCCAGAGACACGGGAACCCGGGGTAACAGACAAACCCAGCCTCCCCAGAGACACGGGAACCCGGGGCAACAGACAAACCCAGCCTCCCCAGAGACACGGGAACCCGGGGTAACAGACAAACCCAGCCTCCCCAGAGACACGGGAACCCGGGGTAACAGACAAACCCAGCCTCCCCAGAGACACGGGAACCCGGGGCAACAGACAAACCCAGCCTCCCCAGAGACACGGGAACCCGGGGCAACAGACAAACCCAGCCTCCCAGAGACACGGGAACCCGGGGTAACAGACAAACCCAGCCTCCCCAGAGACACGGGAACCCGGGGTAACAGACAAACCCAGCCTCCCCAGAGACACCGGAACCCGGAGCAACAGACAAACCCAGCCTCCCCAGAGACACGGGAACCCGGGGTAACGGACAAACCCAGCCTCCCCAGAGACACTGTAACCCGGGGCAACAGACAAACCCAGCCTCCCCAGAGACACTGGAACCCGGGGTAACAGACAAACCCAGCCTCCCCAGAGACACTGTAACCCGGGGCAACAGAGAAACCCAGCCTCCCCAGAGACACGGGAACCTGGGGTAACAGACAAACACAGCCTCCCCAGAGACACTGTAACCCCGGGCAACAGACAAACCCAGCCTCCCCAGAGACACGGGAACCGGGGCAACAGACAAACCCAGCCTCCCCAGAGACACGGGAACCCGGGGTAACAGACAAACCCAGCCTCCCCAGAGACACGGGAACCCGGGGCAACAGACAAACCCAGCCTCCCCAGAGACACGGGAACCCGGGGTAACAGACAAACCCAGCCTCCCCAGAGACACGGGAACCCGGGGTAACAGACAAACCCAGCCTCCCCAGAGACACGGGAACCCGGGGTAACAGACAAACCCAGCCTCCCCAGAGACACGGGAACCCGGGGCAACAGACAAACCCAGCCTCCCCAGAGACACGGGAACCCGGGGCAACAGACAAACCCAGCCTCCCCAGAGACACGGGAACCCGGGGCAACAGACAAACCCAGCCTCCCCAGAGACACGGGAACCCGGGGTAACAGACAAACCCAGCCTCCCCAGAGACACGGGAACCCGGGGTAACAGACAAACCCAGCCTCCCCAGAGACACGGGAACCCGGGGTAACAGACAAACCCAGCCTCCCCAGAGACACGGGAACCCGGGGTAACAGACAAACCCAGCCTCCCCAGAGACACCGGAACCCGGGGTAACAGACAAACCCAGCCTCCCCAGAGACACGGGAACCGGGGGCAACAGACAAACCCAGCCTCCCCAGAGACACGCGAACCCGGGGTAACAGACAAACCCAGCCTCCCCAGAGAGATGGGAACCGGGGGCAACAGACAAACCCAGCCTCCCCAGAGAAACGGGAACCCGGGGTAACAGACAAACCCAGCCTCCCCAGAGACACGGGAACCCGGGGTAACAGAGAAACTCAGCCTCCCCAGAGACACGGGAACCCGGGGTAACAGACAAACCCTGCCTCCCCAGAGACACGGGAACCCAGGGCAACAGACAAACCCAGCCTCCCCAGAGACACGGGAACCCGGGGCAACAGACAAACCCAGCCTCCCCAGAGACACGGGAACCCGGGGTAACAGAGAAACCCAGCCTCCCCAGAGACACGGGAACCCGGGGTAACAGAGAAACTCAGCCTCCCCAGAAACACTGTAACCCGGGGCAACAGACAAACCTAGCCTCCCCAGAGACACGGGAACCCGGGGCAACAGACAAACCCAGCCTCCCCAGAGACACTGTAACCCGGGGCAACAGACAAACCCAGCCTCCCCAGAGACACGGGAACCCGGGGTAACAGACAAACCCAGCCTCCCAGAGACACGGGAACCCGGGGTAACAGACAAACCCAGCCTCCCCAGAGACACCGGAACCCGGGGTAACAGACAAACCCAGCCTCCCCAGAGACACGGGAACCCGGGGTAACAGACAAACCCAGCCTCCCCAGAGACACCGGAACCCGGGGCAACAGACAAACCCAGCCTCCCCAGAGACACGGGAACCCGGGGTAACGGACAAACCCAGCCTCCCCAGAGACACTGTAACCCGAGGCAACGGACAAACCCAGCCTCCCCAGAGACACTGTAACCCGGGGCAACAGAGAAACCCAGCCTCCCCAGAGACACGGGAACCCGGGGCAACATACAAACCCAGCCTCCCCAGAGACACGGGAACCCGGGATAACAGACAAACCCAGCCTCCCCAGAGACACCGGAACCCGGAGCAACAGACAAACCCAGCCTCCCCAGAGACACGGGAACCCGGGGTAACGGACAAACCCAGCCTCCCCAGAGACACTGTAACCCAGGGCAACAGACAAACCCAGCCTCCCCAGAGACATGGGAACCCGGGGTAGCAGACAAACCCAGCCTCCCAGAGACACGGGAACCCGGGGTAACAGACAAACCCAGCCTCCCCACATTCACGGGAACCCGGGGTAACAGACAAACCCAGCCTCCCCAGAGACACCGGAACCCGGGGCAACAGACAAACCCAGCCTCCCCAGAGACACGGGAACCCGGGGTAACGGACAAACCCAGCCTCCCCAGAGACACTGTAACCCGGGGCAACAGACAAACCCAGCCTCCCCAGAGACACTCGAACCCGGGGTAACAGACAAACCCAGCCTCCCCAGAGACACTGTAACCCGGGGCAACAGAGAAACCCAGCCTCCCCAGAGACACGGGAACCTGGGGTAACAGACAAACACAGCCTCCCCAGAGACACTGTAACCCGGGGCAACAGACAAACCCAGCCTCCCCAGAGACACGGGAACCGGGGCAACAGACAAACCCAGCCTCCCCAGAGACACGGGAACCCGGGGTAACAGACAAACCCAGCCTCCCCAGAGACACGGGAACCCGGGGCAACAGACAAACCCAGCCTCCCCAGAGACACGGGAACCCGGGGCAACAGACAAACCCAGCCTCCCAGAGACACGGGAACCCGGGGTAACAGACAAACCCAGCCTCCCCAGAGACACGGGAACCCGGGGTAACAGACAAACCCAGCCTCCCCAGAGACACCGGAACCCGGAGCAACAGACAAACCCAGCCTCCCCAGAGACACGGGAACCCGGGGTAACGGACAAACCCAGCCTCCCCAGAGACACTGTAACCCGGGGCAACAGACAAACCCAGCCTCCCCAGAGACACTGGAACCCGGGGTAACAGACAAACCCAGCCTCCCCAGAGACACTGTAACCCGGGGCAACAGAGAAACCCAGCCTCCCCAGAGACACGGGAACCTGGGGTAACAGACAAACACAGCCTCCCCAGAGACACTGTAACCCGGGGCAACAGACAAACCCAGCCTCCCCAGAGACACGGGAACCGGGGCAACAGACAAACCCAGCCTCCCCAGAGACACGGGAACCCGGGGTAACAGACAAACCCAGCCTCCCCAGAGACACGGGAACCCGGGGCAACAGACAAACCCAGCCTCCCCAGAGATACGGGAACCCGGGGTAACAGACAAACCCAGCCTCCCCAGAGACACGGGAACCCGGGGTAACAGACAAACCCAGCCTCCCCAGAGACACGGGAACCCGGGGTAACAGACAAACCCAGCCTCCCCAGAGACACGGGAACCCGGGGCAACAGACAAACCCAGCCTCCCCAGAGACACGGGAACCCGGGGCAACAGACAAACCCAGCCTCCCCAGAGACACGGGAACCCGGGGCAACAGACAAACCCAGCCTCCCCAGAGACACGGGAACCCGGGGTAACAGACAAACCCAGCCTCCCCAGAGACACGGGAACCCGGGGTAACAGACAAACCCAGCCTCCCCAGAGACACGGGAACCCGGGGTAACAGACAAACCCAGCCTCCCCAGAGACACGGGAACCCGGGGTAACAGACAAACCCAGCCTCCCCAGAGACACCGGAACCCGGGGTAACAGACAAACCCAGCCTCCCCAGAGACACGGGAACCCGGGGTAACAGACAAACCCAGCCTCCCCAGAGACACGGGAACCCGGGGTAACAGACAAACCCAGCCTCCCCAGAGACACCGGAACCCGGGGTAACAGACAAACCCAGCCTCCCCAGAGACACGGGAACCGGGGGCAACAGACAAACCCAGCCTCCCCAGAGACACGCGAACCCGGGGTAACAGACAAACCCAGCCTCCCCAGAGAGATGGGAACCGGGGGCAACAGACAAACCCAGCCTCCCCAGAGAAACGGGAACCCGGGGTAACAGACAAACCCAGCCTCCCCAGAGACACGGGAACCGGGGGCAACAGACAAACCCAGCCTCCCCAGAGACACGGGAACCCGGGGCAACAGACAAACCCAGCCTCCCCAGAGACACGGGAACCCGGGGCAACAGACAAACCCAGCCTCCCCAGAGACACGGGAACCCGGGGTAACAGACAAACCCAGCCTCCCCAGAGACACAGGAACCCGGGGTAACAGACAAACCCAGCCTCCCCAGAGACACGGGAACCCGGGGTAACAGACAAACCCAGCCTCCCCAGAGACACGGGAACCCGGGGTAACAGACAAACCCAGCCTCCCCGGAGACACCGGAACCCGGGGTAACAGACAAACCCAGCCTCCCCAGAGACACGGGAACCGGGGGCAACAGACAAACCCAGCCTCCCCAGAGACACGCGAACCCGGGGTAACAGACAAACCCAGCCTCCCCAGAGAGATGGGAACCGGGGGCAACAGACAAACCCAGCCTCCCCAGAGAAACGGGAACCCGGGGTAACAGACAAACCCAGCCTCCCCAGAGACACGGGAACCCGGGGTAACAGAGAAACCCAGCCTCCCCAGAGACACGGGAACCCGGGGTAACAGAGAAACTCAGCCTCCCCAGAAACACTGTAACCCGGGGCAACAGACAAACCTAGCCTCCCCAGAGACACGGGAACCCGGGGCAACAGACAAACCCAGCCTCCCCAGAGACACTGTAACCCGGGGCAACAGACAAACCCAGCCTCCCCAGAGACACGGGAACCCGGGGTAACAGACAAACCCAGCCTCCCAGAGACACGGGAACCCGGGGTAACAGACAAACCCAGCCTCCCCAGAGACACGGGAACCCGGGGTAACAGACAAACCCAGCCTCCCCAGAGACACGGGAACCCGGGGTAACAGACAAACCCAGCCTCCCCAGAGACACCGGAACCCGGGGCAACAGACAAACCCAGCCTCCCCAGAGACACGGGAACCCGGGGTAACGGACAAACCCAGCCTCCCCAGAGACACTGTAACCCGGGGCAACAGACAAACCCAGCCTCCCCAGAGACACTGGAACCCGGGGTAACAGACAAACCCAGCCTCCCCAGAGACACTGTAACCCGGGGCAACAGAGAAACCCAGCCTCCCCAGAGACACGGGAACCCGGGGTAACAGACAAACACAGCCTCCCCAGAGACACTGTAACCTGGGGCAACAGACAAACCCAGCCTCCCCAGAGACACGGGAACCCGGGGCAACAGACAAACCCAGCCTCCCCAGAGACACGGGAACCCGGGGTAACAGACAAACCCAGCCTCCCCAGAGACACGGGAACCCGGGGTAACAGACAAACCCAGCCTCCCCAGAGACACGGGAACCCAGGGTAACAGACAAACCCAGCCTCCCCAGAGACACCGGAACCCGGGATAACAGACAAACCCAGCCTCCCCAGAGACACCGGAACCCGGGGTAACAGACAAACCCAGCCTCCCCAGAGACACGGGAACCCGGGGTAACAGACAAACCCAGCCTCCCCAGAGACACGGGAGACACCGTAACCTGGGGCAATAGACAAACCCAGCCTCCCCAGAGACACGGGAACCCGGGGCAACAGACAAACCCAGCCTCCCCAGAGATACGGGAACCCGGGGCAACAGACAAACCCAGCCTCCCCAGAGACATGGGAACCGGGGGCAACAGACAAACCCAGCCTCCCCAGAGACACGGGAACCCGGGGCAACATACAAACCCAGCCTCCCCAGAGACATGGGAACCGGGGGCAACAGACAAACCCAGCCTCCCTAAAGACACGGGAACCCGGGGCAACAGACAAACCCAGCCTCCCCAGAGACACGGGAACCCGGGGCAACAGACAAACCCAGCCTCCCCAGAGACACAGGAACCCGGGGCAATAACTCCCGTTCCCCGGCGGGTTTGGTGTCCCCCAGCCCCCGTTGCCTCTACGGGTATTAGTTGATGTGCAACAGCACCAGGTAAAACGGGGCATCTCGCAAGGGTGCATTCTGACAAAAGTCTGCACAGGATGGTTTTGCGTTTAAACCTGCTGACTCACTATCTTTTCCTGCTGGGTATTCTAAGTCATTACTCTTTTTGCACTATTTATTTATTTGCAACTTATCTTGCACTGCTCCCGCGGAAAAAAAAAACAAAAGAAGAGCTGGTTTTACACCACTTGTCAGTGATACCTGAAAAACGGCAGATGGAGTTTAATGCTGATAGGTGTGAGGTGCTACATTTTGGTAGGAATAATCCAAATAGGACATACATGGTAAATGGTAGGGCATTGAGGAATGCAGTAGAACAGAGTGATCTAGGAATAACGGTGCATAGTTCCCTGAAGGTGGAATCTCATGTGGATAGGGTGGTGAAGAAAGCTTTTGGTATGCTGGCCTTTATAAATCAGAGCATTGAGTACAGGAGTTGGGATGTAATGTTAAAATTGTACAAGGCATTGGTAAGGCCGAATTTGGAGTATTGTGTACAGTTCTGGTCACCGAATTATGGGAAAGATGTCAACAAAATAGAGAGAGTACAGAGGAGATTTACTAGAATGTTACCTGGGTTTCAGCACCTAAATTACAGAGAAAGGTTGAACAAGTTAGGTCTTTATTCTTTGGAGCAGAGAAGGTTGAGGGGGAACTTGATAGAAGTATTTAAAATTATGAGGGGGATAGATAGAGTTGACGTGGATAGGCTTTTTCCATTGAGAGTAGGGGAGATTCAAACAAGAGGGCATGAGTTGAAAGTTAAGAGGCAAAAGATTAGGGGTAACACGAGGGGAAACTTCTTTACTCAGAGAGTGGTTGCTGTGTGGAACGAGCTTCTAGTAGAAGTGGTAGAGGCAGGTTCGTATTGTCATTTAAAGTAAAATTGGACAGGTATATGGACAGGAAAGGAATGGAGGGTTATGGGCTGAGTGCGGGTCAGTGGGACTAGGTGAGAGTAAGCGTTCGGCACGGACTAGAAGGGCCGAGATGGCCTGTTTCTGTGCTGTAATTGTTATGTATGTTCCTGTGTTAGAGGTGTGAGTGAGAGTAAGCGTTCGGCAGGGACTGGAAGGGCCGAGATGGCCTGTTTCTGTGCTGTAATTGTTATATATGTTCCTGTGTTAGAGATGTGAGTGAGAGTAAGCGTTTGGCACGGACTGGAAGGGCCGAGATGGCCTGTTTCTGTGCTGTAATTGTTATATGGTTATATTATATGTTCCTGTGTTAGAGATGTGAGTGAGAGTAAGCGTTCGGCACGGACTGGAAGGGCCGAGATGGCCTGTTTCTGTGCTGTAATTGTTATGTATGTTCCTGTGTTAGTGTGATTGAGAGTAAGCGTTCGGCACGGACTGGAAGGGCCGAGATGGCCTGTTTCTGTGCTGTAATTGTTATATATGTTCCTGTGTTAGTGTGATTGAGAGTAAGCGTTCGGCACGGACTGGAAGGGCCGAGATGGCCTGTTTCTGTGCTGTAATTGTTATGTATGTTCCTGTGTTAGAGGTGTGATTGAGAGTAAGCGTTCGGCACGGACTGGAAGGGCCGAGATGGCCTGTTTCTGTGCTGTAATTGTTATGTATGTTCCTGTGTTAGAGGTGTGAGTGAGAGTAAGCGTTCGGCACGGACTGGAAGGGCCGAGATGGCCTGTTTCTGTGCTGTAATTGTTATGTATGTTCCTGTGTTAGTGTGATTGAGAGTAAGCGTTCGGCACGGACTGGAAGGGCCGAGATGGCCTGTTTCTGTGCTGTAATTGTTATATATGTTCCTGTGTTAGAGGTGTGATTGAGAGTAAGCGTTCGGCACGGACTGGAAGGGCCGAGATGGCCTGTTTCTGTGCTGTAATGGTTATATGGTTCTATCAAACCTGATTCTGATTCAGACAGGCGGTACCGACGGGCGCACCAGATTGGAAAGCAGTTTTCCCGTTTCAAAGATGGCGACCCCCGCGGCAAACGCCAGTATTAAAGACGGCGGCGTGCCGCAGGGTCACACGCCCCAGACGTCCGAGCAGTGAGAGCCAGCCGAAGGCGGAAGTGGAGTGGGGGAAGCAGATGGGCGGCGGACCGGAGACAGAGCGCAGGGAGAGGACTGGAAGATGGAGGCGGAGTGACGGGGGTTCAGGTAAGGGGCCGCTGTCTGGGGCATCTCGGTCGGCACTGTTGCCTCACCCAGTAAACACGGACAAAAAGAGGGCAGTGAGGATCCGTCTGTGAGGATTCTCTCTGCAGTTCAGTGCCCTGCAGTGTAAACGTGGGTCTGCTGATAAATGTCCTTATCTGTACGATAATGTCCTGGCAGAGAAGTTGGTAAATAAATATCCTTACCATAAATTAATTTAATTCTCTAAACATAATATGGAGGTAGCTGATATCATGGGGTAAACATTATGTGGACAATCCACATTCCCTCCTGTAAATTAAATTAATGTTCTAAACACAACGTGTATTATGTGGGCAGTTCTCTTTTGTAAACCGCTATACGGCTCTAAGCATAATGTATAATGTCAGGCAGTTGATAAAATATTTTCTCCTGTAAATTAATAAAATGCTCTTATCCCATTGTATAAATTGGAGACACCTGATAAATTTGCTCATCTTAATAACCTGCTTGAAGCAATTTATAATATGAGATGCACACTAAATAAATATTTTCCTCTATAAATTAATATAGTGCTGTAAGCATGGTGTGTAACTTGCAGGGAGCTGAGAAGAATTTTCCCGTGTGGTGGCAGGGTGGAGATGTATCTCTAGCAAAGGAAATGCAAGGTGTTATTTCGCACCCTTAGCCTGCAGGTCACCCTTGGGCAGGGTGTAACTGGATCAGGCTCCCGTGAAGCCACAGGAGCTGAGGGTGGGTGGTCATACGAGCACCTGGTGCGTATCACAAGTTCTGTTTATATGACCACTGCCACCAGGCAGGCAATATTGATGATGGCTGGGATCACCTGTCTTGTAAAGACACTGCCCAGAAGAAGGCAATGGCAAAGCACTTGTGTAGAAAATTTTGCCAAGAACAATCTTGGTTTTGGAAAGGCCACGATCACCCGTGTCATCAACTTGGCACATAGTGAACAAATTAAATTAATATAATGTATCATGTAGGAGCAACTGATTAAATAAATATTCTCCCCTGTAAGATGATAAAATTCTTTTTGCACAGTGTATAACGTGGAGAACGCTGATAAATGTGCTTATCTATAAATGTCATAAATTAGTGTCATAAATTAAGCATAATTTACAATATGTGGCAGATGCTAAATAAATATTCTCTCTAAGCTAATGTAATGTGCTAAACACTGTAAAATCATGAGGCCAAAGTACACCATTCCGCCCATCGAGTCTGCCCCACTATTCCATCATGGCTGATTCATTCATTCACCTATCAAGTCTGCCCCACTATTCCATCATGGCTGATTCATTCATCCATCCATCGAGTCTGCCCCACTATTCCATCATGGCTGATTCATTCATCCATCCATCGAGTCTGCCCCACTATTCCATCATGGCTGATTCATTCATCCATCCATCGAGTCTGCCCCACTATTCCATCATGGCTGATTCATTCATCCATCCATCGAGTCTGCCCCACTATTCCATCATGGCTGATTCATTCATCCATCCATCGAGTCTGCCCCACTATTCCATCATGGCTGATTCATTCATCCATCCATCGAGTCTGCCCCACTATTCCATCATGGCTGATTCATTCATCCATCCATCGAGTCTGCCCCACTATTCCATCATGGCTGATTCATTCATCCATCCATCGAGTCTGCCCCACTATTCCATCATGGCTGATTCATTCATCCATCCATCGAGTCTGCCCCACTATTCCATCATGGCTGATTCATTCATCCATCCATCGAGTCTGCCCCACTATTCCATCATGGCTGATTCATTCATCCATCCATCGAGTCTGCCCCACTATTCCATCATGGCTGATTCATTCATCCATCCATCGAGTCTGCCCCACTATTCCATCATGGCTGATTCATTCATCCATCCATCGAGTCTGCCCCACTATTCCATCATGGCTGATTCATTCATCCATCCATCGAGTCTGCCCCACTATTCCATCATGGCAGATTCATTCTTCTGCTTTCCTTTGTCCTTACCCAATGACTTGGCCTCCACATCTTCATCATTCTTTTGGCTAAAGAAATTCTTTCTCGCCTCTGCTTCTCTTCTGAAACTATGCCCACAGGTCCTGGACTCTCCCACTATAGGAAACATCCTCTCCTCGTCCACTCTGTCTAGGCCCTTTCCATATTAAATAGATTTAAAAGAGAACCCCCGTCACTTTTCTAAACTCTGGAGTATAGGCCCATTACCATCAAATGGTCCGCCTATGTTAACCCTTTCACTCCCAGGATCATTCTTTTAAACCTCTTCTGGACCCTTTCCAGTGGCAGCATAAGGGGACCAAAACTGCTCTCAATGCTCAAAGTAAAGCCTCAGCTTACATCCTTGCTTTTATATTCTAGTCCTCTCACAATGAATGCCAACATCACATTTGGCTTCCTCACCGCTGACTCAACCTGCAAGTTAACCTTTAGGGAATCCTGCACAAAGACTCCCAAGTCCCCTTTTGTATCTTAATACATGATGTTTGGTGGGGGGGGGGGTGTTCAGCTGGTCAAATTCCAACTGGAGGGATGGGTGCTAACTGGTAACATAGTTCTGATCTGTAACCTAATATACAGCCATAAAACAGTGTGTACGTGAATGTCAGTGACAAATGATTATGCATGTCTTCACAGCTACATAATAACAATCCAATGTAAGAGGAAGGAGCTGGGCATAGTACTGATGATAATTATTAATCTCTATAATTTTATATAGTATTAATATTCAAATATATTCCATTTTAATGTAACACTGCTGTATTACTGGATCAGAAACAAGTTCACTATCACTGGCATATCTTGTGAAATGCGTTGTTTGAGCCATCAGTACTGTGCTGTGCAGTACATCGCATCAATATTACAGTAAGAAAAATATACAGTACAGACGCACCCTTGGAAAAGTACTCATCCCCGTTTGCTCACCCCTCATAGCCATTACAACCAGTAGTCTGTGGATAAGTCTCTATTAGCTTTGCACAACATGATGGACCAAGATTTGCTCATTCCTCCCGGCTCAAGCTGAGCCAGGTCAGTCGGGGAGTGGTTCTGGATGGCTGTCTTGGGGTCTTGCCGGAGATGTTCGATTGGGTTAAGGTCAGGACCCTGACTGGGCCAGCCAGGGATTATTCTTCATCTGAAGCCACTGAAAGAAGTCATCTCCTCGCCCATAAGGACTTTGCAAAACGTCACTTAGAAAACACTGTGAAGATGTGGAAGAAGGTCTTGTGGTCGGATAAGACTAAAGTGGAACATTTTGGCCTCAACACCAAGCAGTATGAGTGATGTAAATCTAATACTGCACACCAGCCAGGTAACACCATCCCTACCGTAATGTAGCATTGTGCTATGGGGATGCTTTTCAGCAGCAGGGACCGGAAACCTGGTCAGGATTGGTGGGAAAGCGAATGCAGCTGAACACAGAGAGATCTGGGTTAGAAACCCGCTGGCCTCTGCTGGAAAGCCCAAAATGGGGAGGAAGTTCCTCTCTCAGCAGAACAACAACCGAAAGCACACTGCCAGAGCAGCTGAACACTTTAACGGGGGTGGGGGGACCATTCAGAAAGCTAACGGTAGAGGGGTAGAAGCTGTTTCTTAAGTGTTGGGTGTGTGTCTTCAGGTTCTTGTACCTCTGCTGTGATGGTAGTAATGAGAAGAGGGCATGTCCCTTGGTGCTGGGGCCCCTGCCCCTGAAATGATGTGTGCTGTCTTTTGAAGATGCCCCTGATGCTGGGGTGGGTGCCCATGTCCGAGTGGGCTGGGTTTGCAAAGTCCTGCGGCTTTCCCTGATCCCCTGCGGTGGCTCCTGTGTACGACACAGTGACGTAACCAGTCAGAATGCTCTCCAAGGCACACCGGTAGAAATCTGCTCGAGTTAGACCAAGTCCTCAATCTCCGAATGAGATATAGCTCCTGGCAAACCTTCTGTGTCACTGCATCTATATGCTGGGCGCAGGATAGATCTTTAGAGATGGTGACACCCAGGAACTTGGAACTGCTCCCCTTTCCTACTACTGAAACCTCGACGAGGACTGGTGTCTCTGTCCCTCCTAGAATCCACAGTCAAAATCTGGATAAGTGCTTTTTTAGCAGAGGGTCAATGGGCATAGTTTGGTTGTTGATGCGTAAATGTTCTTTTAAATTGCATTTGATAGGATAATAAATAAACACTGAGGTCATTGTAAACGACTTAAAAAGGCTACACGGTTTAAAATTGCCAATGTGAGAAACGAGGGAGTATTAGTGAATAGTCTTGTGATTGGAGGGAAACACACAGTGATGTTGCTGGGGGTCGATCTCGGGACCACGGCAGGTTTGAATTTATACTAAATGTCCTCTTCGAGGTCCACCTGCTCGTTAATGCAGATACCTAATCAGCCAATCACGTGGCAGCAACTCAGCGTCTAAAAGCATGCAGACACGGTCAAGAGGTTCACTTGTTCAGACCAAACGGAAGAAATGTGACCCAAGTGGCTTTGGCCGTGGAATGATTGTTGGTGCCAGACAGGGTGGTTTGAGTATCTAAGAAATTGCTGATCTCCTGGGATTTTGACTCACAACAATCTCTAGAGTTTACAAAGAATGGTGCATAAATCAAAGAACAACAATCCAGTGAGCGGCTGTCCTGTAGGCGAAACGCCTCGTTAATGAGAGAGGCCAGACAGGAGGGTGACAGTAACTGCGTTACAACAGCACTGTGCGGAAGAGCATCTCTGAACAGAGCACATTGAAGTGGATGGGTCACAGCAACAGAAGAGCATGGGCGTTCACTCGGTGGGCTCTGTGTTGGGTTCAGGAGCTGCCTAACAGAATTGCCACTGAGAACTCATTAACGGTGTGTGAGTGCATAATTATAAAGTCTGTAGATAACCTGGGAATGGTGACAAGGGACTGAGGAAGGCTGTGGAAATGGACAAACTTGACAGCAGTTTAAATGGTGCACCTTTACCGGTGGAATGTGACGGGGCTGCGATGACTAGCGGTTTCAGTTTGAGCAGAGATCTGGGGGTCTAGCTTTATAAGGCGGCTGGTTGAGGCCCGCGGTTACTGTGGTGCTGTGTGGTGAAGCAGACTGATTTAACAGGATGACTTAATGGGACAAGAGGCCCATCCAATGATAACTTCCAAAGGAGAGTCGAACTTGGAGAAGGGGGATTTAAGAAGCGGGTTTTTCATGAGCCTCCCTGGAAGTGGGACAAGTGGATCCTTTCTGTAAGGAGCCAATTGTTACAAGAATTGCCCCTCGTAATGATGATCAGGGAGGCACAGAGAATACCTTTATTGTCTCAACGGAAGAACACATGAACTTGTACAACCAACTGAGTTTTCCTGACCTTCCATGAACAGAAGGAGTTTCTGCTGCTGGCCACTTGTTCCTCGTAGTCCCGTTTCGAATCTCCACGTCTGTGGCGTCCTCCTCATCAACAATACTTCTCATGTTGCTGTAGAGTCATCACTGCCTGAATGTGAAAATCCTTGCTTTTATATTCATTTCCTACCATTACGGTGCAGTGTCACTGGCTGCAGGTCATATGCCTGTCCTTTTACACCTTTTTATTGGCTCTGCTCCAGGCTAGCATCCATTTATTGCCCTCTTCCCAGCAAGTGGCCGTCGGTCTTCTAGATCAGCAACCAGCTTGGATCATGCAGAGCAGACTCAGACCCCAACGGTCACGAACCTGCTTGTTATATCCAACCAAAGAGCACCTCACGAATATCTTATTTGGAAATAATCGCTAGCTCAGCTGATTGCCTGAGGCATCATTGTGTCGACTTTTAAAAAAAACGGAGTGACTTTAACTCACAAAATGGAGAAGACCGTCTCTTCATAAAATGGCAGTCTTCACCTCCTCCCTCACAATAAGAACAAAGGCAATTGTTCTGTCTGCTTCCACCGTCCTTGATTCATTCGTATTCACTGTAGACTCGTTCTTTCTGGCCAACACAATGCAACCATGAAGGCCCAGTGGGATTCCTTCTCCTTCTCCCACAAGCTCTCTAAACTAACGGACACATCCTTCAAACACCACAGTTGGTGCTGCACCTGAGGGAAGATGTGGCTGGGGAGGGAGGGGTGATGTTGGTTCCGTTATGATGTGGTTGCTTATGGATGAGGGTGGTCTCGCTGAAACCTATCGAATATTGAAAGACCCGGATGGAATAGATGTGGAGAGGATGTTTCCTATAGAGGAAAAATCTAGGACCAGAGGGCACCGCCTCAGAATACAAGGACATTCCTTTGGAGCAGAAATGAGAAGAAATTTCTTGAGCCAAGAATACGGGGAATCTGTGGAATTCATTACCACAAATGGCTGTGGAGGTTAAGTCATTTAAGGTGCAGGTTGATAAGTTCTTGATTAGTCAGGGCATCGGAGGTTACAGAGAGATCTGTCCAGGTTCTGGACAGCCATTTCATTATGAGCAACAGTTTCTGGCACTTCCTCAACCCCGGTACAGGCACTTTGTTCTGGCAGGTTTCTGTTCATTTCAACACTGGAGACTGCATCAGCATAGACCAGCATAGCCTATGGATGCATGCTGGATTGCTGCCTGCTTTTGGGCTGTAATCTTGATGAGACAGCTTCAGAACGTCTACCAACATCTTCAGAACTAAACGACTTCTGCCCAGTGACACTGACGCCAGTCATCATGAAGTGCTTTGAATGGCTGGAAATGGCACTTCAATTCACGTTCAATTGTCATTATGAATACTGATGAACACAGGGAAACGAGACGGGTACTCTGGGGCCAGTAGTCACACACAAGAACCCATTCATGGAATAAAAGTGCTGACACTCCCCCACGACACTACGACTTGATGCCCAGTTCCGGCACGTACAAGTTGTCAAATCCGTAGAGAATATTAGTAAACTACAATGATTCACAATATGCATTCATTCATTCTGTAACGTTGGACACTCGCCAATATACTTACCAACAGAATGGCTCTATAACAGATATCACAGCATCTGTCACGCACCTATGAGACAAGGACACTTCTGTCAGACGTTGTTTCTGGATTTCAGTTCAGTGTTTAATGCTTGTCCCACAGATCCTGGTGGAAAAACTACTCCTTGGTACAAATACACCCCTGTACTGGGTGTTGGACTTCCTAACCAGCACACCTCCGATAGTCCGGATGCAAAACAGCTCCTCGCTCCCCATCGTCCCCAACTCGAGTGCTCCCCGGGGCTGCTCACCCTTGTCTGCATACCCACACACCCGGGTAATCACATGGCCAAGTTTGCCGATAACACGACAGTGGTGGGGCTCACTCACAGTCCACGACGAGATGTCCCGCACAGAGGAGGCGGAAGGGCTCGAGTGACAAGTATTTCGCTTTTCTTTACACTTGTGTACAGAAATCTGCACCAAAGAATCGAGGATTTTAACCGTAGTATACGGTTTAATGGCAGTAAAGGATTATGGAGTAAAGGTGCCAGGAAGATCACATCTTCCTCAGAGTCAGCAAAATTCAGAAGATAGTTATCAGCTTCAGGAGAACTCGTACCACTCACCTTTGGCAGTGTAACAGTGCAAACTGTGAACAGTTTCAAACTCTTGGGAGTGCACCTCACACGCAACCTCTCGTGGTCTCAGAACACGTCCTCTGCAGTCAAGAAAGCTCACCATTGCCTCTTTCCTCTCTGAGGAGGCTGGAGAGAGCTGGACTTTACCCGTCCATACTCCCGCCGTTCGATGCTGTATCACTGCGTGTTACGGAACCTGCACTGCGGACAGGAGGGCCCTACCGTGGGTAGTCAAAACTGCCCAATGCAGCAAGGACAAAGGTGCTAGAAATGGGCCAGTAACATCGTGAGGGATCCCACCCACCCTGCTGGCAGATAGTTTGACCACTCCCAGAATATCTATGCCAAACTCAGAAACAAGCAGCAAGGCTGATCAACACCTCCATACCCATAACCCCAACCAGTACTACTTTATCATTTCCTGTCGCCTTAAGTACAAACACTCCTCAGCCTAGAGTCACCTTATGGAGATATAATCAATCTGTGTGTACGTTATGTATTTATACTTCTGTGTTTTTTTTGAAATTGTTATGTTATTGTGTTTTCTTTGTGCTGCATTTGATCCAGAGTAACAATTATTTCAATCTCCCTTACCCTCGTGTACAGGAAATTACATTGAACAGTCTCGAATCTCAAACGTACTATATGGTTTAATGGGAGTAAAGGATTATGCTGGTTTATGGCAGACTTCTGTGTGTAATTGTGCAAGTGAGCCTGAGCAGGGATGAAATGACCTAGTGCATTTTCCAGCAGGAATTCATGCCAGTGTTCCTAATAGTTTTATTGATCCCACAAGCTGAGAGTGCATTATACAGCCCTGTAATTGTCAGTCTTTTTCCAAGGGGAGGACAGTCTAAATCTAGAGGGCACAGGTTGAAGGTCAGAGGGAAAGCTGATCTGAGGGGCATTACATGGATGAGTGGGCAGATTTTCAGATGATACAGAGTTTGGTGTTGTGGATTGTGTGGAAGATCGGGAAAGGATACAGTGGGATGTCGATGAGTTGCAGATATGGGGGGGAGAAATGGCAGCTGGAGTTAAGTGTGAAGTTGTGTACTTCCTGAGTTGAACTAGTACACTGTTAATGGCAAAGCCTTAACAGCGCTGATGTACAGTGCTTGGAGCCTGTGGTCCAAGGTTCAAGATCGTTTATTGTCATTCTTGAATATAAAGGAGAGCAAATTGATTGTTGCTCTAGAGCTGATGCAGCGGAAAGAAAACACAATATGCATAAAGAATACAAAAAAAATCACACAATCCCGTGAAAACCCAGCTAGCAGAAGTCTTTTGGACCGCTTTAATATCTGTCTGAAACAGTCCACTGTCCCTCAGGCTTCAGGGCAGCCTCTGTCAGTCTGGTGTCCAAAAGAGTGACAGTAACTGGACTAAATGATCACAGCCCAGAGGCATGAAGTGCTTTGAGTGACTGGTAATGATTTGTACAAAATCCCACCTTCCAGCTACATTGGACATTATCCAGTTCGACTCCACCCTGTTCCACTGGGAGACAATGCTTTGTATGCCAGGATGTTATTCATCAATTTCAGCTCGGTGTTTAACACCATCAGCCCTCGGAGCCGGTGGATGCGCTGTCCTCGTTGGGACTCAACACCCCTCTCTGTAACGGGATCTTGGATTTCTTGATGGTAAAACCCCAGTCAGTCCAAGTTGTCGGCAACATCCCAAGCTCCAGCTCACTGAGCACTGGTGCCTCCGCCAGGGCTGCGTGCTCATCCCGCCGCTGTTCACACTGCCGACTCACAGCCACATCGAGCTGAAACCCCATCATCAAGTTCACTGATGGTCCAACAGTGCTCGGCCTCATCAGCAACGACGACGAGTGGGCATGCAGAGAGGAGGTAGAGAGGCTTGTCAGACAACAGTCTCAAATGACAGAAGAGATGATTGTGGACTTCAGGAAGGCACAGATTGATCTCTCTCCATTGCACAGCAATGACTGCCCTGCAGAGAGTGAAGAGCACCAAGTCCCTGGGTCTGCACGTACGGATGATCTAACCTGGACCTACTACACCCCCTCACTAGTCGAGAAGACCCAGCAGCGTCTACGTATTTTGAGGAGATCGAGGCATGTGAGGCTTCCTGCCCTCATTCTAACAATTTTATACAGGAGCATCATCTTAAGTGTCCCGTCTGGCTGCATCATTGTGTAGTACAGAAGCTGCAAGCGATCAGACAGCAAAACCCACGAGAGGACAGTGAAAACTGACGGGGGACATTTGCCGAAGGCACTGCAGACGAACGGCCCAAAGTATTGTTCTGGCGCCCTACCACCCACAATCACTTTGACCCACTGCCATCAGGAAGGAGGTACAGGAGCATCAGGACTAGGACTGCTAGACTGGGTAACAGCTTCTTTCCTCAAGCTGTGAGACTAATGAATACCCTGCCATCACCAGGACAGCCAGCTGTTTACTGTCTGCATGTGCCGCGCATTCGATGCATTTTTGTGTTCTATTGCGGTAATTAATTTATGGTAATGTTTTGTGATGAGGCCCTCCATTGGTTGGGGTCGACCATAGATGCTGCGTCCTAGCTGTCATCCACAAGCCTGTGCGTTGGTTTACATGCTGTGCGTGATATTTGTTAGATGACCATAAATTTCAACTTGACAATGTACAAGCAGCTGTTACAGAGTGGTGCTAGAAAGTTCCCTGTAGAATTTTCTCTCTTTCCCTGTGATCCCTGTAGAATTTTCTCTCTTTCTGCATAAATATGAGCTAAAATGTGGTCAAATGTTCATGCAAGTCCTAAAACTAGATAAAGAGAAATTAATTAAATAATATACAAACTATTGTGCTTGTTCATTTATTTATTGAGGAAAAATGATCCAATAATCATGTATTTGTTGGAAAAAGTATGTGACCCACAGGGGTAGTGCCTTCTACAAAGGATATTTGGAGTCGGGTGTTCTAATCAATGAGATTGGAGGTGTGGGTTGTAGAGTTGTCCTGCCTTATAGTAAAAAAAACACACAAAGGCAAAGCCTGCTCTTCTCAAGAAAGATCTATTTATGTGCACCATGCCTTGATCAAAACAACTTTCAGAGGACCTTCGAAGAATTGTAGAGATGTATGAAGCTGGAAAAGGCTACAAAAGCATTTCTAAAGAGCTGAGTGTTCATCAGTCCACAGTGAGAGTAATTGTCTACAAATGGAGGAAACTGTCACTGCTCTCCCTAGGAGCAGGCATTCTGCAAAGATCACACCAGTGCTGAAAGAGGTGAAAAAGAACCCAATGTTAACAGCAAATAGACCTGCAGAAATCTCTAGAACTTGCTGAAGTCTCTGCTCGTGTCCACAGTAAGAAAATCACTGAACAACGATGGTGTTCATGGAAGGACACCACGGAGGAAACTACTGCTCTCCAAAAAAAAGCATTACTGCATGTCTCAAGTTTACACAAGAGCACCTGGATGTCCTACAATGCTTCCGGGACAATGTTCTGTAGACAGATGAGAGAGAATTTGAACTTTCTGGCAGATATGCACATTGCTATGTTTGGAGGGAAGGGTGGGGGGGGGGACTGCACTCCAACAGCAGAATCTCATCCCAACTGTGAGGCATGGTGGAAGGAGCATTGTGGCTTGGGGAATGTGGGGGGGACTGCACACCAACAGCAGAACCTCATCCCAACTGTGAGGCATGGTGGAAGGAGCATTGTGGCTTGGGGCTGCTTTGCGTCTGGACCTGGACAGCTTGAGGGAACAATTAATTCAAAATTGTTTCAAGACATTTTACAGGAGAACGCCAGGGTAGCGATCCATCACCTGAAGCTCAATAGAAATTGGATAATGCAACAAGACAATGATCTGAAAGGCAAGAGTAAATCAACAGAACGGTTTAAAAAGGAGAAAATGTGTGTTTTGGAATGTCTGACTCAAAGTCCTGACCTTAATCCCATAGAAATGTTGTGGAAGGACCTGAAGCAAGCAGTTCATGCAAAGAGGCCCACCAAGATCCCAGAGTTGAAGCAGTTTTGTAAGGAGGAATGGCCTAAAATTCCTCCAAGCCGATGTGCTGGACTGATCAACGGTTACCAGAAACTTTTGGTTGATCTTGTTGCAATATCACCTCAGTTACTGAAAGCAAAAGTTCACATACGTCCTTCAACAAATACACGTAATGTTGGATCATTTTTCTCAATGAACAAGTATGTTTTTGTGTAATATTTATATAATTGTGTTCTCTATCTAGTTTTAGGACTTGCCTGAAGATCTGATCACATTTTGGGTCATCTTTATGCAGAAATAGAGAAAATTCTCCAGGGTTCACAAACTTTCTAGCACTGTTTATACGATATGTATGTAACCCCCTGGGTCGCCTCAGGCTCGCTCAGCTCATTTCGTCTAGGGGGAGCAGCCTTCGGCCCCGCCAAACTGGGTAATCAGCTGGTGTGGATGCTGTGTGATGTCCCCGCCTCACCCAAAAACAGACAGTACACCATATGCCGGGGGTCGGCAACCCGCGGCTCCGGAGCCGCATGTGGCTCTTTTACGTCTGTGCTGCGGCTCCCTGTTGCTTTGGGAAATAATTGGTTGTGGCGACCCTTTTCCTGGCACATCCGAACCGACTCACAATTAGATAGCCTACGGGGGTTTGCGAGCACAGAGCTTTGGAGCCTCTGCGCCATGGGGGGCAGGTTGAGGGAGGCTTAAAAGTGAGGCTGAAGATTTCGAATAAAGTTTTTTCCTTCGACTGCAGTTACCGACTCCGTGTCGTAATTTTAGCGCTGCGTGTAGCACACCGCTACATGGTCAGTATTTAATTAAAATGTATTTTATGTTAGTTTGTTAGTTTTTGAAATGTAAATCTAAATTTGAAGATTATGGTGATCTTGTACAATCTAAATAAGACTTTGTGGCGACCCATTTCCTGACACATCCGAACCGGCTCACAATTAGCCAGCGTTCAGGCTAAGGGAGATAGCCTACGGGGGTTTGTGAGTACGTGTCTTTTGCAGCATCCGCGCCCATGGGGGGCGGGTTGAGGGAGGCTTAAAAGCAAGGCTGTTTAGTTCGAATAAAGCTATCTTTGACTGCAGTTTACTGACTGCGTGTAGCACACCGCTACAACGTGTTTTTATTGCTGGCTGTCCAGAGGGGAGGTGCTGAAACGCTTTGTCGCGTGTCTGGAAGAAGTGAAAACTTTCCTGGGCAGCAAAGGGCTCACCTTTCCTGAGCTGGAACAGCCAGAGTGGCTGGAAAAGCTACACTTCATGGTAGACATGACAGCGCACCTGAACACACTGAACACAGCTCTTCAGGGGTAAGGACGTACAGCCCTGCACATGTTGGAGGATGTTTTGGCATTCGAGCGCAAGTTGACAGTGCTTGCCAGAGATTTACAGAAAGGCACATTGTCTCACTTCCCCAATTTGAGAGAGTTCAAAAAAGGTCACGACATGATAAATTCGGAGTATTTACATTCTGCAATCATCGCAATGCAAACATCGTTTGGGAAACGCTTCTGTGAGTTCAGTGAGGAAAAAAACACATTATCCTTCCTGGTCACTCCCCTAAGCATCGATCCATCCCTACTGAATACGACTGCATTGTCAGGTGTGAGTCAACCTGAACAAGGATGATAAATATTTTAATTGCCTATTATTTTACGTATATTCAGATGTTTTCATTGTTCAGTGAAATAGTCCTTTTATTTTTCAGGTTGACAGCTGGCTGACGTTATTTTTGGTTTGCTGCTGGCGGCAAATTTAAGTTTGGCGTTTTTCATAAATACAAGAAGGACTCAAATAGACGTTGAGTATTTTACTTAAAAGTAACCTTCAACCCAACGTCTTTTTTTCGGAGGTCAAAATGTTTTTGTTGCATGCAGAAATGTAATTTCGTTTTCTCTGCAGGAGTTCATCAATTTCATAAATGCAACACATTATAGTTTGTTTATACATAGCATAAAGGCAAAACAAAACGTTGTATGCAGTGTTATTTCATTTTAAATGTCAAACGGGTTTTGCGGCTCCCAGTGTTTTCTTTTCTGTGGGAAACGGGTCCAAGTGGCTCTTTCAGTGGTAAAGGTTGCTGACCCCTGCCATATGCGATTAAATGAGTACAATTTATAAAGGTTACTATAACTAAGTGATTAATAACGATACAGTATATATGAAGAGAAAATTAAAGAAAAGGCGCCAAACTTATCAAAGTCCAAACCACTTCGTGCACAGCCGTTGGAGCTCAATTACTGAAGTCTTCTGGCCACCATTCGATCCCCTCCGAACTCCTCGACTCGCAGCTCAGGAGCCTCCGAACTCCTCGGACTCTCCAAACCGCTCAGGACCCTCCGAGTGGTCAACCAAGCACATCTAGCTTCATCCCCCCCCCCCTCGGAGAATCTCCCGGCCTCGGACCCCCCTTTGGGGTCCGATCCTCGCCCAGCTTAGAGCATTGCGTCCTCTCTCTCGACCCCCTCGCGCCGATCTGCCCAAAAGCCCGTCAACAAAAGCTTACAGACTCAGAAGAAAGAACATTAATCCCCATTTGGTTTACAAAGGAATACCATTCTCGTTATCAGTAAATTAGCATTCCTGCTAGTTAACAAAAAAGAAGAAACCCTCTTTACATGTACATAAAATGATTCCGGTGATGTGTGTTGTGTGTGTATTGGTGGGGGTGGGGGTTAATGGCTGGGGTGTTGATCAGCCGGACTGCTTGGAGGAAGTATTGGTCTTTGAGTCTGGATGGTTGTGGCCTGTTCCCACAGGGAGTGGGGAGAAACAGATCTTTTAAAGCAGGGTGGTGGGTAGGATCCTTCAAGATGTCGCTGGACTCTTCCCGACACCTGATGTGTGCCTTTGGGGTTCGGCTGGTGCTGGAGATGCTTTGGCCACTTTTAGCTACCGGTTGTCGAGCCCTCCAGTTGGCTGCAGTGCACTTCCGGCACCACTTGGCGATGCAGCACGTCGGGATGCTCTCAGCTCACATCTGAGTACTGAAGTGCATTATCCAGCTCTCTGCAGCCTCCTCAGAAAGCAGAGGTGTTGGCGAGCATTATTGATCATGTAGGACGTGTTCCAGGACCAGGAGAGGTAATGTGAGACGTGGAGTTTGAAATTGTTCACTGCTATGCCGCTGACATAAAGGGAGATGAGAGTGGTGCGGGTTTTCCTGAAGTCGATAGCCAACTCTTTTGTCTTGTTGACACTGAGGATGAAGTTATTTGCCTGGCAGTGGGCCTCGAGCAAAGTGGAACAAACTGATTCCCCCCTCCCACCCCCAGGACATAAATGGGTGTGAGTCTGTCATAAGCAAATGGCAAGGCAGGGTAATTCTTTCACCCTTTCACTGTCCCCGTGATGCTCTCTGATAATGGAGCGACCATCTCCACCTGACCCTGATTCTGTGGCACAGCAGCTGGAGCCGGTGCCTCACGCCCCCAACACCCCAGTTCAGTCCCAAGCTCCAGCACTGTCTGGTTTGAAGTCTGCACCTTCTCCCCCGGCAATTCCGGGTTCCCCCAAATTGGCAGCTGTAAATCAGTGGTGGAAAGTATCAGAGGGGAGGGAGGCGGAGACAGTGAATTTGATGGCAGAAGCTTCCTCCGACGTTGAATGTGTGTCTTCAGGCACAAAGGGTAATGGTGATGAATGCCCCCGCCTTAAGGCGCCGTCAGTTGGTAAACGCTTTGCCTCTTTCACAGGGTTCAGCGATCCGCAGTCTCCGACTCTTCCGCAGCCGCTGACGGGGGGGTGGGTGGCGGTGACACCCAGATTTTCACCCCCTCCCGGATTGATGGAAAGAGGGGCTGAGCGCAGCGCGATGGCAGAGGCAGCTGGCACCTCGGCGACCGTCACAGAGACCGTGGACGGGAGCCAGCCTGCGGACACGGTGAGTAGCCCCCGTCTCGGACGGGTAAGGATCAACACACTGAAAGTGACTGTCCAGTGCATCGTTTACGTTGTAGCCCGCGAGTATCACCAACACAGCATGCCCACAACCCATTAACCCAAACGCCTTGTGTGGGAGGAAACCAGAGATGTCCCATGTTGTCACGGGGAGAACATACGACCTCCTCCCAGACAGTGGCAGGAACTGAATCCCCATCTTCCCATTGCTGGCGCTGTACAGCATTGCACTAATTGCTACACTACTGTGCTGACCGCAGTAAAACTGCTTCAGAATACGAAATCAGAGCCGGAATAGGCCCATCAAGCCTGCTCCCTCATTCAATAACATCAGGGCTGATTTGGCCATGGACTTTGGTCCACTTACCTGCTGTTTCCCTAGATTTCCCCCCGAATTTCTCTGCTAAGCAACAATCTAACAGCGTCTTAAATATATATACTCAGTGGCCACTTTAATAGGTACGCCCGCACATTGATTCAGCCAGTCACGGCGGGAACTCGATGCACAAAAGCATGAGGTTCCATCGTTGTTCAGATGAAACATCAGAACTGGGATGAAAGGGGATCTAAGTGACCTTTAACCAAGGAATGATTGTTGGTGTGGTTTGAATATCTCAGGAACTGGTGATCTGCTGGGATTTTCACTCCCAACCGTCTGCAGAGTTTACAGAGAATGCTGCGGAAACAAAAACAAATAGCCAGGGAGCGACAATTCTGTGGGTGAATACACATTGTTAGTGAGAGAGGCCAGACCGGTTCAGGCTGTCAGTTAAGTGACCGTGTGTTACGATAGTGTTGTGCGGAAGAGCATCTCCGAATGCAGAACAGATCAAACCTTGAAGTGGATGGGCTCAGCAGCAGAAGATCACAGTCCGGTGGAATAAAATGTCCCGTGAGTGTATTTAATGAGCTGGCCTCTACTGCTTCTCTGAGCAAAGAGTTCCACAGATTCTCTACCATCTGGGAAAAGCAGTTTCCCCTCATCTCCATCCTAGTTCGATTCCTCCAAATCTAAGGTTATGTACTCCAGTTCTAATCCCTTCTACCAGTGGAAACAATTTTCTTGCTTCTTTCCCTTCCGTGATTTTGTGTTTCTGTGAGATCCCCTCTCATTCAGTGGGAATTCCAGTGTGTACTGTCCCAGGTGACTCAACTTCTCCTCGTAGGCTAAATCCACCCCAACCCCCACCCCATCATCTTCAGAATCAACCTGACGAAACTCTTCTGCACCGCCTCCGAAGCCAGTATGTCTTTCCTGAAAGGTAAGGAGACTA